>NW_027497668.1:0-51321 GCF_021521415.1 Bidens hawaiensis | reverse complement strand
AAACGTTTTTCACTTGGGGGAGATAACATACTCCGATAAACGCATTTTCTGAGATAAACGCATATTTAAGATTTTGTTATAAATTATATATCACTTGTAAAGGCTAAGCGGCAAACGTAACATTTGAAGTCCCACACATCGAACCGGTTAATATTTGGAATAGCGAGTCACTGTTGAGTAGTACTACTGGGTTTGACAAACCCCACCCGACGCTAAGCTCAACTGGAGGTTGAGTGGGTGTAATTTTGGCTAACACTTACCATGGTCTGGGTTGACCTGGTGACGGGCACTTGATAAACAGTCAGCTTCGGTCTCGAACCACTTAGCGATACTTGTTGTATAGATTAGCTACCTATCGATATATAATTTGACGTAACACTATCTGGTAATGCAAAACACTTAAACGCCGTAACGTGGTTACGCAACACTTAAACGCCGTAACGTGGTTACGCAACACTTAAACGCCGTAACGTGGTTACGCAACACTGAAACGATTTATCTTATATAACTTGTGAACTCACCAACCTTGTGTTGACACTTTTAGTATGTTATTCTCAGGTAGCCGAGGCGGGCGCGCGGTTTAGGAGCATGCATTAAATGAAAACACTTTTATTCTGCAAACTTATTTTTAACAGTTATCTTTGGTTTTAAGTCGTCCTGCGTGACGCAGCTTTTGAATTAAGGTTTTTACGCTTCCGCACTTATTTGCATTTAAACGTTTTTATGGTTTGATTATAACTGATGATTCCGATCTTGCCAGTTCACACCCTCTGACGGTAAAACTCCGTTAGTGGATTTTGAGGGTGTGACATATTATTACATAAATTATCACACTTTTCACAACTTTCATTTATAATGTTTTCTTTGTGTTCGAGAACCCCTAAATATATAATTTTTTCAATCTCGTATCCAAATACCCATCTCTAATATTTCAGGGTATTGTCATCGGACTCTCATTTTTTTTCATCTCTACAACCTAGATTTTATTCATCTGCTTTCTCTATGTAAATTATTTCAGATTTAGTCGATCGCCAAAGACTTCGTCATAGTGACAAGATTAAGGGTGCTTTTCTTTGTCCGAGCTTCGGAAAATTAATAATTTTGTTTAGTGTAGTTGGGCCTGAATTAGTGATAGGTTGGATCACTAGAGTTGTCTGCCATCGTTGGTGTGGCTGGTTTTTGGCAATGAGCATACTCGGGCGACTATGTTTTGTTAAATCGTTAAAATAAGATAAGGTAGACCCGGAATCCCGGATGCTCAAAGATTGTTCATATTTCTTAAGTAATCCTTTCTCATTACCATTCCATTTGTTTTTGTCAGTTTACAAAAATAATTAAATACTTTAAGAGTATCCCAGTAGATAATTTATATTTATCTCTATAATTATACTAAAAGTCATTATTTTTTCTCATTTTTAATTAAATAATATTTTTATACCTTTATCATTTTTTGTTCTTTCTCTTTCACTTACAACCATTTTAAAAAGATATTAAAATTATATAGGGTGAATGGTGTTTCTCAAAGTTTACCTCGTTAACAATAACTTTTTTTCCCTCAACTCATAACTATTCCATAAAATATAAAGAAGACACTCATATATTATAGAGGACTATTATGAATATGCTCTAATTTCTTATGAATTTAGTTGACTACTTGATAACTTTTATTTTATATAAATGCACATAAAAGAAGAGAAAAGGAAAAATTGACTAGACTGGTCAATGAGAAAAAGTAGTGATCAGTGGATCATGAGTCATGACACGATATGCACTTAAAATTTAACTTTAGAAGTCTTATTTTACACTTAACAGATATTAGAATCAAAACAAAAAAGGCCTAGTTACAGGCCCATATACTTCTAATGGCTTTTTCATGAATTGACAGGAGACTTGTGATATTTGAACGCTTTAAACAAGTTGGGCTGAGTTTTAACTCGTCTAAACATAAAACATACGATCGTTAGTTTCTGTTTTAAAAGCTTAAGTTCAACTTGTAAGTAATCCTTCATATTTGTGTTTAGTTTGAGATTGACTTGTCTTTATTAATCATTTTATTACAAATGTAGTTAGTTACTTAGTTTTATATATGTTTATGGTTATAGTTTTTATATATAGCGTTACAAATATTATTCACATCTATACTCAAAGTCGTAAAAGCCGTTAGGCGAACCCTAAGCGGTTGATTGAGGAGTTGGGTGTATTCGGAGTACTTGGAGAGTACTCGAACATGGTAAATATAAAGAAACTAAATTTTTGGACATTATATATATGTCAAATATCATTAGTTTACTAACATTTATAACAAAACATGTAAATATGATCGATATAATATAAATAAGAAATATACATTTTTAAATAATAAATTGTTCTAAAAATTGCCAATCATTATTAAAAAAAATGATACTGGTTGTTTAATATTACGAAAATATGAATTATGTTTTATGTTTTAAGTCAAAATTGGCTCAAGCCCACAAACTAGATGTGATTATGGCTGAAGTTGACCACATTTGACGATTCTTAGTAATTATGCGGGGTTAAAGAAACTCTCATCAACGACATACCTTGTAGCGAGTACTCGGCCTTATAAACATACTTTTACAACATTGTCTATACTATGTTATATTACTATTTTGAGACATGTATTATACTATGCTATATTATATTCCTACCCTAACATATATTATCTATTGTATATTTCTATACTATATAATATTATAATAAATTAATACATTATAAGAGGGGTATGTTAAGAATTTTATATTTTAAAAGTTTTATAAATTTTGATGCATATGACACAACACTTGATGCATTTATTTTTTAAATAATAAAATATTTTTAGTGGATAAAATTTTCTTTAAAAAATTAATAGTTAGTATCTCATGTATTTATTAATGCGTATTTAATTAACCACATTAAGTAAATAATACAAACTTTTTCTATGGGCAAAGTTGTATCTTGTAACAATTAATAGTTAGTACTTAGTATACAATGTTTATTCTTGTATATTTAATTCATTAAGTTATGTACATTAATGAATATTTAATTATTCCTTCTGTCCCATTAAAAGTGTTTATATTATTTTTATTTGTTCAATTACAAATTTTCAATTTCAAAATTTATTAGGCAAATTTCAAGTTTATCTTTAAACACACACAACTAACATTAATAAACAATATTGATGAACCAAATTTTCAAAGACATTATTATCATTTGGTAAGCAAAAAATATAATTATTCAAACGACCTTGAACCTTATGATTTTCAAACCATGACACTTATAATGGTACGAAGGGAGTATTATTGTTATTTAAATACTAATATCCAAATATAATCAGTGTTTAAGACAATTCGGGTTAGATTTAACTCTTACGAATCGGTTGCGAATTGCATGCCACCTACCAGTAATGATTATATACATAACAAATTTAAAACACTTACTAGCTGAGTTGTATACTTATTATATTTGTATAAATAACAGACTTGTTTGACTCATGAGCCTTGATAAGTTTAAATTATAAAAGCTCGGACTCTAATTTTACTTAGAATACAAAATGTAACCTCTCAATTATTTAACATACTTCACTCTAGGCGAAAATTCGGACTCATCTCAATTAAAATTTTTTATAAAGTCAATTTTCAGTAGCTCATAAGTGACTCGGCTCATTACAACCCCTACGACTACTTTTAGCAACTAATGTCCATGATTGATTGGCGCGATCATTGTTTTTAACCGCATAACTAACACTGGATACGATGTCATAATCTTTCAAATCTTGATTTGATTTTCCTTACTTAGAAAACAAAACGTAACCTCTCAATCATTAATATTAAGCTGTACTTTAATAATTGAACCCTATCTCCAATCAACATCACCTTTTTACTTTTACATCCAAAAAACAATTAAAAAAAAGATTTAACCGTAATCCACTCAGGATCAATCTTACAAAATCGTAACAACACAAAGAAAGAAGATTAGCACGACGCTTACACAACTATGACTCGTAAAACCGAAAAAATAATCACCCTAGTAACTAACAATATATTCTTGCTTATCTTTAACAAAATTAGTTGAAAAAAATGTATGAATCTAAACAATATTACCCAAATTAGCAAGGGATGCATATAACCTTAAAAACAGTAAAGATTCGGTAGATATTTGAAGAAACACCAGTCGAACCCCGACCGATTACTGGTAACCTAGGGGTTGGAGAGCTGTTTCCCACGAGGGGTTAGACCCTTGGAAGATGGTTCTTCTGATAACCTGCAAAACAGACACCGTGAGCTCGTCACTGAGAAGGGGGGGGTTCCTCCTTGTGACCACCCTCCGGCGTGAGAATCAGACTAGATTGCTCTTTAAATATAAAAGTATATTAAGAGATTGCTAGAGCAGATATCAGGTATATATGATGATAATATGATAAAATGAGATGGTCATACCATTTGGGGTATTTATAGCCGAAGGTAGGTTTCCAAGGGGTTTAGCCGGCCCAACACGCTACCAACTGTAACCTATGCACGTGCCCTGCCTGTGAGTGGTGGATAGGTAGCGGCTGACACAGAGCAGGCGTGTCGTGCACTCTTCCTCTTCTGCCAACAACAGGCTAGGCACGTGGTATGGCAGGAGTTGGTGGGTAGGCGGCGGCTATTGGTCACAGTGCTGTGGCGTGCTGTCTGCCATGCTGCTGTCAGTGAGCTGTCGCATTCTTGGTCAGATCTTTTGTCTGTACCTCGTCAGGTATCACACAAAAGATCCTCCATCATACGGACTGGCTCATTTAGGCGGGAGTTTTCCCCCTCCCGCCTTTGCTCATTCCTTCAGGTGACACTGGGGAGAGTTAAGTGCCTAGTGCGTGTAGCCATGCTGCGCGGGTGGCCTTCACTCATGGCTTGTATCCGAGGCTGCGGGAACAGGCGGAGTCCTTCACCATGGGAGGCATTTCCTGCGGGACCAGCTTGCATACTGCGCGTAAGGACGTCACTTCTCTGAGCATGGTTGGTCCTGCGGATCCAGTTGGTCTCTGCGCAGACGTCCCTGTTTAAGGTGAGTCTTGCGGGTCCAACTGGGCTCTGCTGGGACCTACCTCTTCAAGTCCCCCCAGTCCAATGTTCTTCTCATGCGTGTTTAATAAAGTGAGGTGAACTTTTGGACTTAAAAGGGGTTTTGAAAAGGGTTTTGTAAGGTTTTCCATGGGAAGTCCTTGTCACTTGCAGAAATGCCCGAGTTTCCTGCTTGGTCTTTGGGTATGATGCGGGTAGGTCTGTAACCTCCTCGCAAGTCAGGAGCATTGAGTCCCAGTTGTGTGGATTCTCCATGAGGTTTTGGTAGTTTTGAACATAGTGATCAATTATGTTAAAACCACCAATTCCATCCTGGAGCTTTAAACAACGTAATTCTCGACGTTCCCGCTATGCGGGGATGTTATTTCCTTTTCTGCAAGCATTGCCCAGAAGATCCTTCTTGGTTTCAATTCCCAGCGGAGCGCTAGGTATGTGAAGGGTTTTTCCTTAACACTGTACCTGCGCTCGTCTTACGGTTACTTTACTTCCAAGGTATTCCTGGCGTCAATTCCCTGCGGGTGCTAGGTATGTGAAGGGTTTTGCCTTTACACTGTACCCGCACCTGTCTTATAGTTACTTGGTTGCCGAGGTACTTGGCTTCAATTCCCTGCGGGTGCTAGGCATGTGAAGGGTTTTGCCTTAACACTGTACCCGCATCCGTCTTATGGTTACTTGTTCGCCAAGGTTTTCTTGGCTTCAATTCCCTGCGGGTGCTAGGTATGTGAAGGGTTTTGCCTTTACACTGTACCCGCATCCGTCTTATGGTTACTTGTTCGCCAAGGTAAGGGGGTATTTTCCCGCTTCTTTTTAAATTTTGAATTTTGAAATTCGAAAGGTTGGTGGAAAGATAGGAACAGTCCAAACCTCTGAAACGTCGCGCGACGGTTTCTTCTGACTGTCAGGACGTGCAGGAAGTTATGGTGACGTGACATTATATGGTCATTCCAGACGCTTTTTCAGGCGCGTGGGCGCGATTTTTCGGGCGCGTGGCCGCGAAATTACTGGCACACGTCCTGTCAACAGCTGTTGCCAGTCTGCTTTTTGCCACGTGTCATAGTTTCATTGCACCTTCGATTTCTCTCTCCTTCGCATTAAATTCACCGCATTAATTGCGATTAGTATATAAAGGGGGAGAGGGTTATTTGCAATTCACACTTTTCACTTTCATCTCTTAAGTAATTTCCGGTGAATTTTTCTGTTCAGTAAAGCATTACCCTGAAATCTCTTTTCATCTTTCTTCCACTATGCCTTCTCATGATGCTGATGACCAGAAGACTGCTGGCGAATGCCAGTGCTCTCTTCCTGTCGATCTGTACCAGTATATCGTCAGGAAGTTCATGCTCGAGTCTCTCGAGCCTGAGTTTCCTGAACCCCACCATACTGTGTACGATGCCCCTAGTGGCAAGATCGGGGTTTATGCTGCATTCTTTGTCTACGGAAACCTTAGGTTTCCGTTGACAAAGTTTGTGTACCGTGTTCTGGAGAGGCACGGTGTGCACCTGACAGAGGTGCACCCCATGGCCATTGCCAAGGTCCGGCACTTTGAGTGGGTGTGCCGGATACTGGGCCTTGAGCCCCTCGTTGACCGTCTGATGACCTTCTACACTTGGAGGTGCATCCAGGGGTGGTACACTCTTACAACCCGTATCAAGGGTTTAAAGATTTGTACCACCGAGCGGAGTCTTCGCTCGTGGAGAAGAGAGTTCTTCTTCATATCCGCTCGCGCCATCCCCATCGCCATGAAGTTCAAGAATGGCCAGGCGCTTCCGAACCTTCCCGCCCTCAACTACGAGGAGGCGGAATGGTTCTCGAAGATATCCCGGGTCCATTCCCCGGTTTTCCGTTTTCCGGAGTCGGCGATGGTGATGCTGGGGATGAGCCGGGTGTGGAAGGCGGCGAATGCGGATAAGGTTCCGATCGTCCTTGAATATGGTTCGAACTCTGTCCCTTATGGTACGTCTTGTTTCATTTTGCTGACTTCGATTTTTTCTAACTTTCTTGTTGATTTCAGAGGGGAACGATCTTCAGTCGCTCCTGAACCCGCGGGAGGAAGATGGTCCCGCGCGGATGGGTACTCGTGCTCTGGACGAGAACGAGTTGCCCATCTTAGAGCAGACCGCGGGTCGGTTCGTGGAGGTTTACCCGCCAGGCCAAGAGATCCTGAGCCACCGACGGCCAGGTAAGCCTATCTTCTACCCTGAACCTCTCAATGCTGTGCCTGCTGCTGGAGTTGACATTTCTTCTTCTGAGGAATCCGCAGAAGGTCCTCCACTGGTGCGGAAGAAAAAGGCTGCCGTCGGGAAAGGCAAGGAGAAGGTGGCCTCTACGGCCGACCCGGTAGTCCTATCTGACTCGGAGTCAGATAGTGCAGAGGTGGCGGGGGAGCCCGGTGGTGAGGAGACCACCGCTCCGGAGGCTGTAGCGACGACGACGGTTACCGGTGTCAAGAGGCCGGCTCCATCGGGTTCGCCCCCGCTCGTCCGTACGTTCAAGCTCAAGAAACCCCGTAAGTGCCCCCATAATTCTTGTCTAGATTTGTTGTTTCAAATAAATTTTTCTAACACTTTTGCTTGTGCAGGTGTGGATGTTGACGCATTCCAGGGTGGAGTTGGAGCAAGTATTCCTCCGCCAATGAGGGAAGGCTCGGTCAGCCTTCCCGAGGCGTCGACCCAGGCGTCTGCGCCTGCTTCCGTTGGTTCCAGCCTTCCTAAGGCTGTTCCAGCTGAGAAGGTGTCTCCGCCGGCCGTGAGTGCAATTTTTACAGCATCTTTCACGGAGCCGGCGATTACTGTTGCTGAGGAGGCGACGCCAACAATGGCTACCACAGCGGCTGCCACTATACCTGCGCCACCGGCAGCGACGGCCGGACCATCAGGTACGCGCCGGGCTTCCCGCCGATCTATGCCACCTTCCCGTCTGCCTGACCTGTTGGATGGATTTCCTTTAGGTTCAGGTGATGGGTTTGGCGGCTATCGGCCTGTTATTGACCCTACAGGTACGTAGGGTTCTTTTTCCTTTGTATATTTTTGTCATCTTTTCCTAACTGCCTTTGTTTCTTTTGCAGTGTCGGATTCCAATGAAGTGTATGTTCCAAGATGGAACATACGCCGAGGAACAACCCTTCGCACCCCTGTGGAGTGCGTGGATTGGGCTCGCCACGCTGCTCCTCATGGTGCGTTGGGGGAAGCCATGGCTAGCTACCAGGAGGGTAGGCTAACCAATGAGCTTCGGGTTCTCCAGGCCCGGACGCAGCCCCGCGTCGAGCTGCTTTGTCGTGAAAACGACAAGTTAAAAGCAGCTCGCGCCAAAGATGTATCTGAAGCGCGGGCTCTTCGGGAGGAGAACCGGCAGTTGGCCGCTGCCGCAGCCGAGAAGGAGAAGGCATTCAAGGCCCTCGAGGTTGAAGTCCAGGCGCGACTCGAGGCCCGCTCCAAGGCTGCCCAAGCTGTGAATGAACAGCTTCGGCTGGCCAAGGAGACTGCGCGAAACTCAACTGAGAGGGCTGCCAAGGCTGAAGCTGTTGCTGAGCCGCTTCGCGAAGAGAATGAGCAGCTTAAATGCAAATTAAAGGCTCTTCAGCATGCTCATGACGCCTTGGCAATGGAAGATGCCAAGAAGCTGCAGGAGATCCTTGACCAGAGGGGGGTGCTTGACCGCACTGAAAGGAAACTCAAAAGCGTCGAAGAGGCTGCCGCCAAGGAAGTTCAACTTGCCAACCTTGATAAGAGCGGAGCCGAACGTGCTTACAAAGAAAGTCAAGCTACCCTCCAATGGCTGCTTCGAGAAGCGTTGCCTCAGGTATCTTTAACTTTTTCTTTACGCTTTCTGCTCGTAATTAGAAAATGTTCTAACTTGTATTCTCTTGTAGGTTGTGCGTCGGGTCCTTTCGGAGACCTCTTATGACGATGCGATGAGCACAGCCCTCAACGCTTCTCATGAGGATGGGGAGAAGACTGGCTTCCTGCTTGGTCTAGGGTTTGCTGAGAGAGGCTTTCCGCCCTCCAACTTCCCTTTATTCAATGTTAATACTGAAGCTGCTTATGACCAAGCTGTGAACCAGTACGCTGCCTTCCCGCATCCAGTGGTGGAGAAGGTGAACGAAGCTGCTGCTGCTGATGATGGGCTAAACATCCTTAAGGCTTTCCTTGGGCAGCCGCGCTCTGACGGTGCTGGTCCAAGCGGAGGTGGCCCTGAAGCCTGATCCTGAAGATCCCTTCCCACTGCTAGGATAGACTTAGCTTTGTATAGATTTCTTTTAGGCGGGTAGTTACCCGGCCACTGTTGTAATATATCATTGAAATATACGATTGTTATTCCTTTCATTGGATTCTTTGCTTTATAAACTTATGACTTGCATACTTAGTTTAAAATAGCAATTTTCCAAGTGTTTAGAATAAGAACCTTCGAACGTGGTTGATAGTGGGTTAAAGTTTCGCTTCCTCCTTCGTGATTGTGCGGGTAGAACCGTCACTTGCACTTGGTAGGATGGCTAAACTTTAACTTTTATCTAACCTGCGTGTAGGTTTTTCTTACTTTTTGAGGATAAGTTAACCTTTGAACGTGGTTGATAATAGGTGTGAAGTTTTGCTTCCTCTTTCGTGATAGCGCGGGTAGAACCGTCACTTGCACTTGGTAGGATGGCAAAACTTTTACCCATACCTGACCTGCGTGTAGGTTTTTCTTACCTTTTTAAGAATTTTGTTTTGAACCGTTCGACGCGCGGCTGTCGATAGGTTAGTGTTCATCTTCCTTTCATGATTCGTGCGGATAGACCGGCACTTACATTTAATGGAATAATTGAACTCCTTCAACTGACCTGCGTGAAGGTTTGCCACGTTATTGGGTTCGTGCGGGTAAGACCGCCTTCCCATGCAACGACTTCACGTAATGTGAATGCCGTCACCAGTGTTGGATAGTTTTAACCGTTCGACGCGCGGTTGTTGATAGGTTAGTGTTCATCTTCCTTTCATGATTCGTGCGGATAGACCGGCACTTTCATTTAATGGAATAATTGAACTCCTTCAACTGACCTGCGTGAAGGTTTGCCTGTTGAGGATAAGTTAACCTTTGAACGTGGCTGATAATAGGTGTGAAGTTTTGCTTCCTCTTTCGTGATTGTGCGGGTAGACCCGTCACTTGCACTTAGTAGGATGGCATAACTTTACCCATATCTGACCTGCGTATAGGTTTACCTTTTCCTCTTAAGAACTTTGAACTGTCCCACGCGCGGTTGTTGATAGGTTGGTGCAGTTCCCTCGAATGATTCATGCGGATAGGCCAGCACTTTCATATGGTAACTTTTTTCTCCTTCAACTGACCTGCGTGAAGGTTTATCATGCTTTTTGGGTTCGTGCGGGTAGGACCGCCTTCCCATGCAATGACGTTTTTTGTAATTATGCGGTGAAAACCGGCATATTAGTGTGTACAAAAGTATAAATGTAAATCATCAGCTTCGACGTTTGAAAGAGAATCATTTCCATTAGAAGTGGCTCTTGGCCTTTTCTGTACAAATTGGAATTGATTACATGCAAACTGTGTAATTGAACTCCCTTCCATGTTGGGACAGGAGTGCCATCGAGCCGACACGCACCTGTTTCGGGATCTCGTTCTTTATGCAGCATGTAGTCTCCATATTGAAGCTGATTTTTTATTCATGTTTACCCCAGCCATGGTTCCACACGCACCTGCCTGCTTAGCTTTTATTTCGCCACGAGGTGTGCGAGCGTCCCATCTCTGACGAATGTTTCGACCATGTCTTTTACGTCTATGCATTCTTCAGTGTTGTGGCCTTTTGTTCTGTGATAGTCACAGTACTTGCTCCGATCAGCATCGTGACGATGTCGGATTACTGGAGGCTTTGGCCATGGGAGCTCTTCAGTAGCAAATATGTCAGTGACGCTTTTGGTAAGTGGCGTCCATCTGGAGTTCCGGTGCAGCTTTACATTATCCCTTTCACCCAATCGATGCTGTAAGCCGGATGAGGTGTCAAAGTTTACCCTTGACTGCCAAATGCCTTGCTTCCGTTTTTTGTTCAATCGGGCGGTGAGGATGTTGTCCTCTCTCGTCCTCTGGGTGTACAGGTTTGTGCTCTGCGGAAGGTCTCTACCCAGTTGCTTCTCCGTTTCCGCATAGCGTTTAGCTGCTGTCATGATGCCATCCCATGTGGATGGCATTCCATCTTTACCCGTTAGGGTGCGGATAAGCTCTGGGTCCTGCGCGCCCTGGATGAAGGCTGCGCGAACAAGATCCTCGCTGATATTGCCCAAACTTAACTTCTTTGAGTTGAAGCGAGTGATGAAGTTTGGTAGAGATTCATCTTCTTCCCGTATGCATTTGAGGATTGTCCATTGCTCCTCGGTATACTTTCGCTGCTGGCTGAAGTGTTGGCTAAACTTCTGCTGGAAGTCTGCCCAGTCGTAAATGTGGTTAACCGGTAAACGATCAAACCAAACCCTAGCAGCCCCCACCAGCGTCATTTGAAACATGTAACACCACGTGGGTTCCGTCCAGTTGCTGACGGTTGCCCCTGCTATGAACCTGTTCAAATGGTCGTCTGGGTCGGACATACCATCATAAGTGCCTATGTTGGGCATTTGTTTGGCACTTTTTGGGGCAATTGCTTCCGCAATGTCCCTTGCAAATTTGGACGTTCCCGCATTTGCAACGTTCGGTCTGTACGTTTTGGAGAAGTCTCGTGGACTTCCACCTGTGCTTTTTGGTTTGAAGGCTTGTCCAAAATGCCTTCTCGGTTGGGAATCCGTTTCCTTACGCTTCCCTTTTGCCCTATGGCGAGGGTTCGCGTCGGAGTCGGATTCCTCCGAGTCATTGTCCAAGTATTCTTCGAATTCGTCGGCCTGTTGGACGGAACGCAAGCGTTCGTCCAACTCAGCTTGGAATTCCTTTTGTCGTGCCTCCGCCCATGCCTTAACTTCCTCGAGAGTTTGGCGGGGGAGTCTTGTTCGTTTTTTAAACTGGGTATCGGTGAATCCCAGTGGGCGATTATTTACTGCACTTGCCCCAGCTTGGGTAACTGGGGTAGTGTTCGTAAAATTTACTTCACTTGCCCCGGCTTGGGTAACCGGGGTAGTGTTTGTAAAAACTGTGTTGCCGGTATTCCCTCCAGTAGCTGGGGTTGTGGTTACCGGAGTCTCTTTAACCATCTTTCTAGAAGTTTGAAAAAACTGGAGAAAAATGAAGTTCTAGCTTTATGCACGGATGGCGCCAATGAAGAAACACCAGTCGAACCCCGACCGATTACTGGTAACCTAGGGGTTGGAGAGCTGTTTCCCACGAGGGGTTAGACCCTTGGAAGATGGTTCTTCTGATAACCTGCAAAACAGACACCGTGAGCTCGTCACTGAGAAGGGGGGGGTTCCTCCTTGTGACCACCCTCCGGCGTGAGAATCAGACTAGATTGCTCTTTAAATATAAAAGTATATTAAGAGATTGCTAGAGCAGATATCAGGTATATATGATGATAATATGATAAAATGAGATGGTCATACCATTTGGGGTATTTATAGCCGAAGGTAGGTTTCCAAGGGGTTTAGCCGGCCCAACACGCTACCAACTGTAACCTATGCACGTGCCCTGCCTGTGAGTGGTGGATAGGTAGCGGCTGACACAGAGCAGGCGTGTCGTGCACTCTTCCTCTTCTGCCAACAACAGGCTAGGCACGTGGTATGGCAGGAGTTGGTGGGTAGGCGGCGGCTATTGGTCACAGTGCTGTGGCGTGCTGTCTGCCATGCTGCTGTCAGTGAGCTGTCGCATTCTTGGTCAGATCTTTTGTCTGTACCTCGTCAGGTATCACACAAAAGATCCTCCATCATACGGACTGGCTCATTTAGGCGGGAGTTTTCCCCCTCCCGCCTTTGCTCATTCCTTCAGGTGACACTGGGGAGAGTTAAGTGCCTAGTGCGTGTAGCCATGCTGCGCGGGTGGCCTTCACTCATGGCTTGTATCCGAGGCTGCGGGAACAGGCGGAGTCCTTCACCATGGGAGGCATTTCCTGCGGGACCAGCTTGCATACTGCGCGTAAGGACGTCACTTCTCTGAGCATGGTTGGTCCTGCGGATCCAGTTGGTCTCTGCGCAGACGTCCCTGTTTAAGGTGAGTCTTGCGGGTCCAACTGGGCTCTGCTGGGACCTACCTCTTCAATATTTTATACCCGACTCCGACGTCGTTTAACAACAACTTTCGTAATAATATTATTATAATAATTATTTTGTAATTTGTAATAAGCAGCAGCATGAGCAGTGGCAAGCACTTGGTTTAGTTTGTCTAGTCAATAGTAATAGTAATAATAAGTCAATATTCAGTTCTTGTCTCAAGTTGTCTCGTACGGAACCAACGACTGCTTCAAATCCCTAGGTTCGTACACACACACACACACACACACACACACACCCACACCCTTTATCATTTTTTCTATCTTTCGATTGACATCGATGTTAATGTTCTATATATCTATATACCCTTTAATTTGCTGTATCATTCTCGAAATTAAAATTACAAAGTTGGTATTTTTTTTTTACTTTGATTTTGCGGAAAGTGTTGAATCGATCGATGAATTGAAACATGTTTGTAGTTGATTTTAATCGCAAAAGTAATGTGAGTTTTGGGTTGTTTTGATTTTTAATTTTTAAGTTTTAATCTATTGATTGAAAATTAAAGATTTTGACAATGTTATACATTTTTGTTTTGTAAATGCCCTAATTTGATTATGATTTCGAGCTAGATTTATGGGTTCAAATTGGTACTAATAATCAGAGTCTGGCGGTTGGGTAGGGGTTAGCGATTAATTGGTATTTTAATCGGATTGGAATTTATATGTAATTTTTTTAATGTACATATGTATAAGTTTTGAATTTTGACTGAATTTGACCAAATAGCTATTAATTGGTGACTAGTCGGTGAGGCACCGACTATCGATTAATTGGGGAATAATCGGATTGAAATTTATATGTAATTTTTTAAATGTACATATATATAAAGTTTTGAATTTTTACTGAATTTGACCAGATAGTGATTAACTGGCGACTGGTCGGTGGGGTACCGGCTAGCGATTAATTGGGGAATAATCGGATTGAAGTTTATGTTTAATTTTTTAAACATATATATAAAGTTTTGAATTTTGACTGAATTTGACCAAATAGCGATTATTTGGGGATTAATCCGATTGGAATTTATGTGTAATTTTTAAAATATACATATGTATAAAGTTTTGAATTTTGACCGACTTTGACCAAATAGAGAGTAATCGGCGACTGGTCGGTGGGGTACCGACTAGCGATTACTTGGGGATTAGTCGGCGCCTAGGTGGGATTTTTACAATCATGCTAATAATACAATTGGCTTAATTTTGTTCCTACTGTTGCGGGGTGATAAAATCATATATTATATTTGAAAGACGTTACCGTTGTGGAAGGACTCTTTAATGTTGATTTAATGCGAGATTCTGCATATTTAGCTTTATTTTAGGGTGAATCTTTTTGTTTAATCGTTGTAATGACTATGGGAACTGCGAAAAAGAAGTATCCGGTTAATGCAAAGGATTACAAGCTATATGAGGAGATTGGTGAAGGAGTAAGTGCATCCGTGTATAGAGCACTTTGTGTCCCGTTAAACGAGATAGTTGCGATCAAGGTTCTTGATTTGGAAAAATGTAACAATGATCTGGTATGTTGGTTTCTGTTTTTAGTATTGGTTGATATTTTACTATGATTTCTAACACTTTGTTTAATTTGAATTAGGATGGTATTCGTCGGGAAGTACATACAATGAGCTTGATAAATCATCCGAATTTGTTACAGTCGTATTGCTCCTTTACAACGGGTCACAACCTTTGGGTTGTTATGCCGTATATGTCGTGTGGATCATGCCTTCACATAATGAAATCATCTTTTCCAGATGGTTTTGAAGAGCCCGTTATTGCTACCTTTTTGCGTGAGGTTCTTAAAGCCTTGGTTTATCTTCACGCGCATGGTCATATTCATAGAGATGTTAAGGTAATTCACCAAATTTTTAATAAAAGCGTGTGCGCTCTATGTTTTTAACTTTTAATAACATGGTCAATAATGATGTAGTGATGTTTTGTGCAGGCGGGAAACATATTAGTTGATTTTAACGGTTCCATAAAGTTAGCAGATTTTGGGGTATCAGCATGCATGTTTGATGCAGGCGACCGACAACGTTCAAGAAACACTTTTGTGGGAACTCCTTGTTGGTATGTTTTTATGGTTATGTTTGTAATAAATGGAGTTTCATTATTTGTTTTTAATATATTTATTACGCCTTTGAATATTTTATATTAGGACGGCACCTGAAGTTATGCAGCAACTGCACGGATACGATTTCAAGTAAATCACGATTCACTTGTTTATTTACTATTATTAGACGTACATATTTTTTTTTTATTTAACTCGTTTAATAACTTTATCTTCCATGTAAACAGAGCAGACATCTGGTCATTTGGAATCACAACGCTCAAACTTGCTCATGGTCATGCACCTTTTTCAAAGTATCCGCCAATGAAAGTAATGAAATATTTATATTCATTTAGTAAGTTACCAAAAGAAAGTTTTTTTTTAATTAAAATATATGTTAAACCTCTTACATCTTACCCTGCAGGTGTTACTCATGACTCTACAAAATGCGCCACCGGGTCTTGATTATGAACGGGACAAAAAGTTTTCAAAGGTGTGTGTCGTGACTCATGTCCCAAGAAATAAAATATAAAACTTACCAGAATTTTATGCTGACTTTTGTTTTTTTTTTCTTATTTAGTCTTTTAAAGATATGGTTTCTGCTTGCTTAGTGAAAGACCCGAAAAAGCGTCCCTCTTCGGAGAAGCTTTTAAAGCACTCATTTTTTAAACAAGCAAAAAACGCTGATTATCTAGAACGTTCCATTCTTGACGGTCTTTCTCCGTTAGGTGATCGTTTTAGGATACTAAAGGTGAACTCCTGTTATTATTAATCGTGTTCGTGATTATTTACTCTACTTATTAACTTTTTTTTAACATTTTTTTAGGCCAAAGAAGCCGATCTTCTTGTACAGAATAAAGAATTATATGAAGATATGGAACAATTGTCACAGGTAATAAATGTTGTAATCATTTACTCTTTTTCACAAACTGATTATATTTTTCATATTTGTAACATGCAGCAAGAGTATATACGGGGAATTAGTGCCTGGAAATTTAACTTGGATGACATAAAGAATCAAGCTGCACTTGTATGTATTCAAATTCGTAACACATTAGTTTTTGTCATAAAACACTTGGTCTTCCACTTTTTTACACTAATTCATTTTGACAGATAAACGATAATGATGAAATTTCAAATATAGAAAAACCGAAACTTTCAAACCAACAAAATGGGATCGATAATAATCATTTAGATGCTAAAGCTCAAGATACAGCTGATGAAATTGTTCAGTAAGATTATATGTTTTATTATTTTGTTTTTTTTGTATCTTGATTCACAATTTGTGAGTTTTTTCCTGGTCATCTCATGCGAAGTTGTACATTAATACAGGGAATGTTTTGATATCTGTGAAGCTGATGTGGCAACTGCTAGTCCAATCGAACAACCACCTGCACAGCTATCACTAAAAGCTAGCGACCAACTAACCGATAAAGATGAAATTAAGCAACTTGGACAAATAAAATTACAAAAAACGACCATCTCCGGACCAAGAAAATTTATGAGCGGCTCACTGCTACCGGATAATGTTATTTATCCTAAAAAGTTTGTCAGCAATGGTGAAAGGTAATTCACTTTTAAAATAAATAATTTTGATACGAATTTGGCATGTAATTAATTTTCAATTTAATATGAAGGGACCCTCACCTACTAAAATTTCAAGTTGACTGTAGTAGCAGTGGCCCATTACAACATATTCAGAGGATTAATATGTCCAACTCTTTATCTGGTAAGTCTTCATTAACGTGTCTTAATATTATTATTATTATTATTATTATTATTATTATTATTATTATTATTATTATTATTATTTCTTTTTCACTTTTTAAAATTTTATGGCCTGCTGCAGTGGAAAATTTATCAGAAGGAGTCGTGGTTCAGCAGAAAGGGCGTTTTAGAGTCACTGAAGCAGATATGAGCCCTAGGGTACACACTTTGTATATATGCATATCACATATACATGTACATATATACATATAAATAACAAATTTGTAACCATTGTGTTTTTTTTTTCCAATCAGGCTCCGATTATTACTCCAACTTCAGCTGTGCCATCTGCCTTACTACTTCCATCTTTGCACCATAACACCATACAAAGGGTATGCAAACAAATTCTTGAATTTATCTCATCAATGGACTACAAATCTGATATCTTATATGTTTTTTTTTCAGGAAGAAATACTTCAATTAATCAAGTTTGCGGAACAAAATCATGGTTCTTCTTCAGGTTTTTTTTATATCCGAAATAAAAGTGTATTTTCACTTTTCACATCAATTTCTGTTTTAACTTATGTGCATTTCTCAATGCAGGAAATGCAGTGGAGACAGGCAACAGTGACTTCTCACAAGTAATGAGTCTTAACCTGTTACTAAACAAGTTCTTTTTTATTTTGTAATTCATGCTTTAATCCCTAAAATGTTAGTTAATAACTTGTTAATCACGTGTAGATCCCTCCTACTCCAAGGGAGAAAGAATTGCAGCCTCAGGTGATACAGTTACAACAAAGGTACTAAAATCCGTACCACGATTTGATCAAGTTGAATGGTTTATGATGCATTTGCACGTTTGTCATTTAAATAACCGCCTAAAAATGTGCAGCGTTGGCAGTCTAGTTGAGGAATTGCAAAAACAGAAAATGAAAAATGTTCAGGTTTGTTTACATCTTATTTGTTATATCATGTTGACCTGTTTTCACTTCCTGTCATATTTTTTCAGTAAATTTCGACAAAGTAATCTTATAAATTGTTCGATTTTTGGTTGCAGTTGGAAAAGGAGGTGAGTGAGGTGAAGAAAAACAGCATCAAAGGATGATCATGATGACAAGGACAATGACGAACAGTTGGTAGGAATTTGGCAACGCAGACTCAAAGTCGTCATCTTTCTATCGCTTTTTTTAGTGCGTCGAGTCTCGTGGTATTTAACTTTTTTTTTAATGTGAATATGAAGGGGAATGCAAGAAGTTAGGAGTAGCAATTCCTACTTTCCTAGTATAATTTATTTAGCTTTTGAAAGTTTACAGTCAAAGATGGTTGCTTGTCTAGTACTCTGCAGTTTGACTTAAATACAAGATTTGTTTGATAAGCTTTTTTTTTTATTTTTTTTTATTTTGTGGTTGAAGTTATAATGTTGCATTTGTTCGACCGCGGTTTTAGTTTAAGCATTCATGCAGGTTGAGGTGCACAGAATGCATGGTTCTGTACCCGATCGGGAACCGGTTCCTATCCACACCTGACCTGCGGGTACGGCCTAGTTTTGGGTTTCTCCCCGGACCCGCCGGAACCGGTTCCACCTTTACCTAGTCAAAACCTGACCCGGTTCCGGCGGGTCCGGGGAGAAACCCAAAACTAGGCCGTACCCGCAGGTCAGGTGTGGATAGGAACCGGTTCCCGGTCGGGTACAGAACCATGCATTCTGTGCGGTTCCGGCGGGTCCGGGGAATGGTATTTGATTTTTTTCTTTTCAAATTTTTATGAGAAAAAATTAAATCAGATTTATATAAATAAAACCTTTACTTCTATTAGTTTCCTGTTTTAACCCTTTAAAGTCAATGTTCAAAATAAGTTTGAGCTTTTTCTGGTCTCACTAGTTGAGGGTATTGGTTGGATTTGTGAATATTCCCTAACTGTTTAATGTTCATCATGGTCTAGAGGTGCACAAATCAGGTTTTTCAAATACCCGATTCCGGGTATGAAATCGGGTTCGGATATGATGGGGTATTGGAAAATCAGGTATTGGTAATACCCTGGTCGGGTTCGGGTCCAGGTATTGTCTCTAAAAATCAGACCCTATGCATCGGGTTCGGGTCCGGTATAGAATCGGGAATTCTAAACCGGTTATTTGAATACCCTATTTTCGGGTTCTTTCGGGCTTTTTTTTTCGGGTATAGATTGGATTTTTTACAAGGTTGCAATTTTTAGGGTAATTTTTCGGGTATTTTTAAGGTATTCTTCGGGTATAGATCGGGTATTTGAAATACCCGGTTTCGGGTATTGGAAAAACCCAGTTCCAGGTATGCAATTGGTTCGGGTTTTCGGTATTACCGGGTATAAATCGGGTCCGGTCCAGCTCGTGTTCGGGTTTTAGTACCGAAATGCATACCTTATCTGTACCTTACGGGTAGGGTCGGGTACTAAAAACCCCGGTATAAAAAAAACCGGTTCCAACTTTCAGGTTCGGTTCCGGGTTCGAGTTTTTTGTGCCCTTTATCATGGTCTACAAAAGTTTATAAAACGAGTGAAATTAATCAATTTTTGAGTGTTAAAAGTATAATGGAAAGACAAACAAATTGTCTATTGTTTACAACTAATTACTTTAGCTACTAGAACTCTTTAGTAATGCAGACAAAACAAATTCTGAATCCTAATGATTTGCTCCAAACATTGCCATATTCAATTACACAAATTTCTTTCAAGAAACAAATTCCAAAGAATCAAAGATCAAGAAAACTCAGATTAATCATTGTGCATTGATAGAGATCAATCTTGAGCATCCTCAAATCGTTTCTTAGTGTAGCAAATACGGTTCACCACAATCGGTTCTCAATCACAGCAGAAACAATTCCTTTAAGAACCTCCTGAAGAATGAATCAACAGACTGAAATTACAAATCTTAAAATTCTCTACTAAAAGCAATTTAGGTTGTAATAAGAGTTAGAAAGCTACCGTTGAATGATCCTTGAGACCAAGTGAAAGTGTCAATGGTTTTGAAGAGCCAGAATTGCTGAAACAGATCAGAAGATATAGCTCCATGGGTTAATTAACATATTTAAGATTTTTCTAATTAAACAATGTAAAAAACAATAATGTATTCATACCTTATATGTTCAATAAGCTGGCGAGCGCATGCCAGTAGCATCGGCTGCAGGTTAAAACATTTCAGTGACCAAGCCAGTATGATAAAGAAAAGTTTTATAAGCCGCCTTACCTCGTCTCGTTTACCAAATATCACAGACACATTAAAAGTAGGAGTATTCAACATCCCTTCTTCCTTCCTGTAGTCCACAATCAACACACAAAATTAATTAATAGCTCACGACACAAGCAAACAACAAACCAGTGAAAGAATCAGATATAAAACCGACTTTATTCCTATATTACCTTGCATGCATCATGGTCCCCATAGTCCCAATCTGAGTAGCAACAACCTGGCAGTGATGAATAGATTTACAAATGCACCCGTGAAAGCATATTTCAAACGGAAACAAAATCAATATAAAGCAATCACTCCCAAGAATTGATCCTCATAGCTACAAATGACTACATCAATTTTACTTTCCTGCCAAGATAAATAAGATTTGTTACTGTAAGAATATGAAATGCTTGATTGATTTCATTCAATAAATGATTACAACATATAGAGATAAACTGGGCACGTGGGCTCAATACTAAAACCTAAATACTATATAGGTTACGTCTAGGGGTGTGCATGAAAACAAAAAAACCTAACCGAAATAGAAAATACCAGAATAACCAAACCGAATTAGAAACCGACGGCCCGGTTTTGGACTTTAGTAAAAACCGAAATTTTGGTTTTGTCTTTTGAGAAGAACTGAAAAAACCAAACTGAACCTAAATAACCAAGAAAACCGAGAAAACCTTTATAACCGAACCTACTGATAAGTAAATGTTATTGAATTTATGACTTTATTTTTAATCTTGAATGTAACAATCTTTTAATTTATTATTAGCTCATCATATTATATATTCTAGCCCAAATGTTCAATATTCGAGTAACCATTAATTTTTTAAAATAAACTATTGCGCCCAATATTAATGTCTTGGGTCAATTTTATTTGGCGTGATTAGAAAAACCGAAAAACTGAATCGAACCTGAAAACCGTAAACCGAAAAACCGAATGGATTTGGAAAACAAAAAAAACCACAAACTTGGTTTTCGGTTCGGTTTTAGCCCTAAACCGCACCACCACACACACCCCTAATAGGTTCCAATACTCTCCCGCAGTCAGAGCGATAGAGAATTTACGAGCTAATGTCTTAAAATAAAGATGCAAATGCTTTTGATTTAAATAAAAAGAAAGAAAACAGAAGAGGCATTAACACAAACAGTTGGTGGGCATAGGCAAAAATGGCCAATTTCATGAACTGTACATATTAATAAACGATCTGCTGCTACTACCAAGTAAAAGATAGAAACCCAAAATTTTTTTAAAAAAAAGATCAATCTTGAATATCTCTATGTAAAAAGTTAACATTTTGATTATTAGCAGGCATACAATTGGTAAATTAAAAGAGATATATTGGACCTTTATGTTGACTGAAAACTTGTTGTGGCAAACTGGGGAAGAATAGGTTGAAGCTGAAGCATCATCCATGGAAGCAAGCAAGCAAGCAGTCGACTTGAAGCTTCAACAACAAGTTAAACGGGAAGGAGTTGAAGAGTAAATTTTGCTTTCGATCAAAATTGATCCTTCTTTAATCTCGTCTCGGGGTGCAGCCGAGCCGAGCCGAGTTTGCGAGCTACTTGAGCTTGAATTAATAAAAATACTTCTATTGATAAAAAGTTTGAAATGTTGCGTGCGTTTTTTAGAGTCTCAAATAAAGTTCGTTTAGTTGTTAAGCTAAGTTGAGCTCGGGTTTAGCTCGTTTACACCCCTAATCTCGTCCAAATACGAAGGAATCACTTTCACCCCTACTCTCTCTCTCTCTCTCTAAAATACTTTCACAATAGCAAACATCGAAGAAATCCAAGTAGAGATAGTGCAAACGTGAAGGTTTCATATAAAGGACAGTTGCGATCATTTAAGTAACGCGGAAACTTTTTTTAAACCAAAGTAGGACAACGGGCTAGCTCCCAATACGTCGACCAGGGAGGGCTGAGTGGTCGACATCCCCCAGCCGACACTCCGTTAGGGCCTATTTTTTTTTTTAAAAAAAAGGTTATATGTATTTTTATGAAAAACTATATGTATATTCAATGAAAAACATTTTGTTTGATGGTTAGACCATTAGAATGTATATCTACAAGATATTTAAATCAAGTGTAAATGGTTAAAAGCACGTGAAATAATACATTTTTATATCAAGTGTAAATGTAAAATGATGTTAAGTGATTGATGATTAGAATGTATATCTATAGGATTTTTCAACATGGTTAATTATTTTGACCAGTTTGATGAAGTTAATATTGATGGTATTGTTAATAACAATGATTTGACCCGTTTATGTTATTAGGTATTACAAGATAGAATTCTTGTGATTAGCAATGGTTCTTGTATATCTAAATCGAGTGTAAATGGTTATAAAGTATGTGAAATAATACGTGTTATGTGATTATAACGATTAGCAGCATGTACGGAGATCACGTGATTTAACGAGCAAGGCTGGAGATCAAAAATTGAGTTTTGATGAAGGAGACATACCCTTCGGGGCAAAGGCAACGCCAAGAAGGGAGTAGGCTACTTCCTTTCTATTTCTCCGGCATTTTTTTTGTCATGTTTTGATTTTATTTTGATCCATATCATTTTACTATGCTTCTTATATGCTATAAAACTAACTTGTGTGGTTGTTTTGTCCTAGTTAATATCCATGGACAAGAATGTGGATGATGATAAAGTCCTCGGGACAATAAGCAGACGCACTTAACTTGATAAGTGTTGTTTAAATTATGGTATCGTTTTCAAACTTAAGGTGCTCCACCATCGAACGTTTATCCCAATCAGTATTCGTAAACATTTCTAAAACCAAAGAGATGTGGGAAGAGATTAAAAAATGACTTCAAGGGGCAACCAGGAAAGGTTACCAGTGTAGATGGAAGGACCCGAGTTCAATCAACGATTTTGCAGGAAAAGTTACCGGTGTAGAAGCAAAATCGGCCTCGCTCTGGCATATTCTTGAAGAACTTAAACTCGTTAATAAATCCCCTAACATATTACAAAGACATATAGTTGAACTAACATGGTTACTTTTTATCTTGTAGTTCGCTAAAGAAGCCCGAAGAAAGGAGATTGAATCGAGAATCAAAGTAGGCTAATGTACAACAATTGATGCGGTAAGGCCCAGGGCTTGAACTTACACATGATTTAAATAAGGGTTAAGTCTCAGGGCTTAAATTTGCACACAAATAGTTATATTTATCTGTAACTTATATAATTAGTTACTTATGATCTTACGGGTGTTATCATTCATGAGAGTCTCAAAAGAAGTTAAAGTTGTCTGAAACTTAGCTAAGATAAATTAATAAAGTAAGTTTATATTAAACTTGAAATGAAAATGAAAAGAATGTGTTGAATAGATACGTGGACAAAGAGTGATATATTAGTGAAAGTAACATTAATTCTATAGCAATAAAGTAAAATTGGTAGAGCATGTTTTTGAAACTTTAATCATGAGCAATGGACATAATAAAGACGGTGCAATTGTTGCCAATGGTTGCCAATGCGCGAGAAAAGAAACTTGTTATCAATGGCAGTTCTTGATGATGGGCAATCACCGAATAGAAGTTAAGTCGATGTAGTAGAGAGTCAACTCAGATAATTTTTAAAGTAAGTACGGTTTTCATCTATGTGGTTTGTCCAAATCTGTAGTTTTATTACAATAGATTCAAATCTGCGATTTTAGTCCTTTTGGTTTCATTTCATTTGCAATTAAATACGACCCCACTAAACTCATTAAGTCTGATCATTAAACCCATCAGCTTGACCCTCACGAGAGGAGCACTTTTGCCTTTTTTTCGTCGATTACACGTTTGTTCCACACGCAAGTGGGCTTACGAATTAGGGTTGCGGTTTATTTGGGGAAAAAATGACAGAATTGTCTCTCACGTGAGAGACACGCTGATGAGTTTTACGATTAAACTTAACGGGAGTAGTGGGGTCGGTTTTAAATTGCAAGTAAAATAAAACTACATGAACAAACATAGTATATATTTAAAACTATTGAACTAAAACGGTATATTTAAACAAAATTCAGGAACAAAAACCACAGTTTACTCTTATTTTCAAAACCATTGTGGTGTATTTAATTTCTTTCCTTTACTCCCAACCATCTTACAAAAACACTGTCTCTTTACCCAAAACACCCTAAACTACAAAAATTAATTGCTAGGTTGTGAATGCTCCAAGCGTAAGGACAATTATTGTAAGTGCAAACTTTTATCATCTAACCCCGAAAAATAAACAGATTAAGTACTTATTCTATATACTTTTTTTAAAAAGTTTAACTAAAAACTATTTCATAAATTTACTCGTTTTTCAAAACACTCACATTCCATTCTCTATTTGTATCCTTTTTTTTATTTTTATTAAATTATTATTTTTATTTGACTTGTTTTTATAGTTAATGGTGATTCAAAGATAGTTAATTTGTTATTTTGTCTTGCTTTTATAGTTAAGACAGAATTACAAATTTTGACCTTTAAAAAAGATCAAATTACAGTCCATGCTCTTTTTTTAGTTTCTTTGCAGGCGGTGTCCTCTAAACATTTTTTTCCTACACGTTATGTCCTTTAAGCTAACCGGGTTAGAAAAACTCAGTTAAATACCCTCACGTGAGACACATGTGAGGGCATATTGGTCTTTTCACGCTAACCTACACCTTTGACCCTACCCACATGAGGGCAACTTAGTCATTTTACCCTTATATTAACAAAATATTTTAATAATTAAAAGAAAATACATATATTATTTTAACCCAACCCACTCCCCTCTCTTCTCCCTTTTGTCCATAGCCACCAGACCCAGCACCATAGCTGCCCTACACACCATTAGTTTCTCCCTCCAGCCACCACTACAACCCTCTTCACTATGTATGGTTTTTAATTTGAACAAAGGAAACCAAGCATCGTTAAAACAAAGTCCATTCATTGTATTCAGGTAAGTCGGAACCCTAATCGAAGTTAATTAACCATCTTCCACCCAAATCGGACTGTATTCCGGTAAGTCGGAACCCTGATCGAAGTTAATTAACCGTCTTCCACCCAAATCGGACCCTAATCGAAGCCATTCATTGGATTCTGGATCTTCAACTCTAATTGTTCAAGATCTTCTGGAGGAGACCGTCTTCCGGAGTCTCGTCTTCAACGCTAGTTGTTCCATATCTTCAATGGTGGCGTCGGTAACGGGGTCACTTCTGACGGATTCATCTTAAAAAGGGATGAAGAAACCATACAGAGAAGGGGAGGGAAGGCATAGATGGTGGTGTTTGTGGAGATGACGGTTGGAGGTTGGATGGTGGCGGTGTGTGGTGGATGGTGGTGGTGGTGGTGGTGGTGGTGGTGGTGGTTTTCCTTGCACATTGCGGTTACACTTAAGTACATACGAAATAAACAAAAATGCACTCACATGCGTCTCACGTGAGGGTATTTAACTGCGTTTTTCTAACCCAGTTAGCGTAAAGGACATAACGTGTAGAAAAAAAATGTTTAAAAGACACCGCCTGCAAAGAAACTAAAAAAAGTACATGAACCGTAATTTGACTTTTTTTAAAGAACAAAATTTGTAATTCTGTCTATAGTTAATTTATTATTATTTTTATTTGTCTCGCTTTTAAAGTTAATGTGGTGATTCAAAGATAGTGAATATATGGATATTATTTATTTGTCTTGTTTTTATAGTTAACTAGTAATTATCCCGCACGTTGCGTGGATTCTGGGTGTTGAGGCGGTAACTCGATAACTCGACGGGAATTCAGTCAGTTTCGGTTACGTTCATTACACTACCAAAACAAAAACAAAAAATATAAAAATGGAGCTTTGGTAAACCTATACATTGTCGATCCCGTACGTTGAGGCAATGAGTCTATGTAAATTTGGTCGGTTTCCGTGCTTTCGGTTACATTCATTACGGTGCCGGAACAAAAACAAACACAAAACACACAAACATTATAATTATTGAGGCAGGCCAATAAGGCTGTGTCAATCGGTAAAATCGGGTGTTGGTAAATCCCGAGCAATGTCGGTCCCGTTCGTTGAGGCGGGCGAGTCAACGTGAATTTGGACAATTTTCATGAAGTTCGTTACGGTAACAAAACTAAAACAAATAAATTTGCTCGGTTACGTTTGTTACAGTACCAGGGATAAAACAAAAAATATTGAGGTAGACCAATGGGGTGACGTTGATTGGTAAAACACAGATGTTGATCAAACTCGAGCCTTGAGGCGCTGAGTCTACACAAGTTCGGTCGGTCGGTTTCATCACATTAGTTACGATACCGAAACTAAAACAAAATAATAAAATTGCCGGCCGTTCCGTTAGTCGAAAACATGTTTTAAATTGGATTGAAACAAATTAAAAAAAATCATGTTTTAAAACTGTTTGGTAAATGACACAAAGAAAAGTGACACGACTAAAAAATAACTAAAAAAAAATATGTTGTCTGCAGTTGAAGGGAATCGAACCTGGGGCTAAGAAAACAAAACACGCTTTAAGTAACCGAAGACAGTGGACAGGACCAACTTACAACTTCACAAATATCTAATGTATATATAGATACATTAGATATGTGGAGTCAAGCTTTAAGTAACTCCTAGAACCTACTATGTGGAGTAGACGTGCACAAAAAAACCGGTTCCGGAACCTAACTGGTGGAACCGAACCGGAACCGGTTCCAGTTCCAACCCGGTTGGTACAATACCCGGTTTGGGTATTTTTGTACCCGAAAATCGTACCCGGTTCTCCTATTTGTATGTCAGTATCAGTTCCAACCCGGTTCCTACCCGGTTCTTAATTGGAACCGGTTCGGTTCATACCTGAAAAAACCGGTCCCGACGGGTTTTTTTTGAAGGGTCAAACAAAAGTCAAACTAGCCGTTGGAACCGGTTCCAACGGTAATATAGCCGTTGGAACCGGTTTTTTAGACACCAATTAGCCGTTGGAACCGGTTCCAACGGTAATATAGCCGTTGGAACCGGTTTTTGATGCCCAAACCTATATATAACTTGTTTCCACCACTTGTTTCACCACCAAACTCAAAAACAAACTAAAATACTACTCCTTTAGCAAACCCGTTCCTTTACCCGACCATCCAACTAAATATTATTATGGCACCTATCAAAAAAACTAACAAGAAGGCTAAGAAAAGTGCTTTTGTTGCCCCCGTTCCTGTTACGGAGGACCCAAGGGTTGTTACGGTAGTCAACCATAACCGCAACCAAGACATATGGAAGAATTGGGATTTGATTGTGGATGACGAAGTTTATCAAAATGCTCGTTGCAAACTATGTGGTTCAATATTAAAGCACGATTCCAACTCTACTTTGAGAAAGCACATCGAGAAGCCATATTGCAAGACGTTGAAATGGATTGGCACGACCGATCAAATTGACTTGGGTAAAGATGGTACACTATTTCGTTACAACACGACTCAAGTTCAAGATAGAATGGCAAAGTTTGTTATTCAACGAGGTTTGCCGTTTAACCACTTTGATGACCCGGAGTTGACGTCGTTGATTCGCGAAACTCTACAACCGAGATACACACATGTAAGTCGTACTACCTTAAGACGTCATTGTATCAGGTTGTGGGAGTGTGCTAAAAAAGAGTTAATCGAGTCTTTTCATTCTTTAGAAGCCATGGTTAGTTTAACTACCGATGTTTGGTCGGCACCACACGGGTTGCCCGAATCAATCATATGTGTCACCGCTCATTGGGTTGATCCGGTGACATGGCAATTGATGAAACGCACCATCGCTTTTGAAAACTTCCCGTTCCCACATACCGCCGAAAAATTGTTTGAATTACTTGATGAAGTTATAATGACTTACAACTTGAGAAACAAAATATTTTCGATTTCGTTTGACAACGCTTCAAACAATACTAAGGCGGCTGAAAAATTTATCATTAAATATTCACCACCTTGTTTCGGGGATTTTTTTCATGTCCGATGTGTAGCACATATCATCAACTTGGTTGTTCAAATAGGTCTTGACAATGAAAACATTTGTGATGATTTAAAATACTTTAGACTTATGTTACAAGATGTCTTCAAAAGTGGTAAAAGAAGACATCTTGAATATAAGAACTATTGCAAGTCGGTTGAAATAAAGTATTTGGGGCCGAATTGGGACGTTCCAACCCGTTGGAACTCAACTTGTCATATGTTAAAGTGTGCTTTTGCCCAACGCCAAACTTTACAAGCTTTTCATAACAATCTTGTTGAAGAACGCGAGGCCGATATGTTTCCGGAAAGTGTTTGGGTCCAAGTCGGTTATTTGTTGGAGTATCTTGACGTGTTCAAAAAGTCAACAACAAAATTATCGGGAATCTATTACCCTACTAGTTGTTGGGTTTTGCAAGAATTGTACTATATGTCTTGTGTTTTTAAAAGCTTTGCGGAGAAGAACAAACTCTTCGAAAATATTGTTGCGGTGATGAAAGAAAAGTTCATAAAAATTTTGAAAACATACCGCCGGTCTTTACTTGTGCCGCCGCATTAAACCCCTATTGGAATGTTAATGGGGTTGAAACAACGATTGAGGAAATATTCGACAACTTAGGTATGCACGAGATTGACCCGAAGTTGTCGACGGAAGCGAAGGACAAGTTCAACAAAAACCTTCAAGACCTTTATGACCATTATTTTCAAATGTATGGTCCAAGCACGAGATCGTCTTTTGTGAAAAAAACAACTAGTAGGCCGTGCAATGACCCACTTATAAACTTGATGAATGGGATTCGTGAATCGGCATCTAAGAGGCAAAGAGGAAACACACCAAGTAGCGAACTTGGTCGATATAGTGGAGCAAACTATGTTGAGGGCGCAACGGTCGACGAAATTCGCAATATTGATTTGTTGGCTTGGTGGAAAGGTAAACAAAAGGAATTTCCCATTCTATCTGCCATGGCTCGTGATTTGCTTGCCGTACAAGCCTCAACGGTTGCTTCCGAATCGGTTTTTTCTCTTAGTGGGAGGGTGTTATCTATGCGAAGAACAAAACTAACTCCCGAGTCTCTAGAGGTTTGCATTTGCCTAAAGGACCATTTGGATGCGTTGGATCGTGTACAACACAAGGCGAACTTTGAAGACGAAATACCAATAGAGCTTCATATTCATGATGAGGAGGCGGAGGACGGGGTTTCTTCCGATAACGAATACGAGGGTGAAGACGAGAATGAAGACGAAGAAGAGTTGTAATTATTTGTTTTGGTAAAATTATTTGTAACTTGTTCAACTAATATTTAGTTTTGATTTGTTTTATTATAATTACTTTTGTTACTTATGACTAATTTTTGTTACTTTTTTAATAACGACGAACATTTTATTTATTTAAAAAATAACTATTACAAACATTATTAAAACATAAACGATACTAAACATAACAACTAAAACATAAAAAACAAAGTCCGTCGTTTTAATCCGGGAATACTTATTTTTGGGTTGTGAAGCCGGACGACTCTCCCACTTCCGATATTTTAGCTTCCAACCTTCTTTTCTCTCGACAGTACTTATTCGTATGTTTTCGTAATGTCGAGTTGGACCTTGCTTTAAGAAACTTCGAGCAATATTTGCAACGTGCAACTCATGTGAGTCGGTCATGAGACACAAATCGTAATGAACCCAAACATCGGGGCATCTTGTTGTTTCAATCACCATAACAACGTCATCATTAGTTGCCATTTGTTGTCGGTTTAAGGTTAATTGTGGTTTGGAGTGTGTTTTATAGTTTTGGAAGTGGTTTAACAAGTACACAAACAAACCTTGCTATTTATAGTAAGAAAATAACCTATTTGTAGTTAAAAAACCGGTTCCAACGGTCAAAAACGGCTATATAGCCGTTGGAACCGGTTCCTAACGGCTATAATATTTAAATTTCAAAAAAAACCGGTGGATATCTGGGCATCGGTTCGGGTCGGGAACCAAACCGGTTCTTGATTGGAACCGGTTCCATTTTACAACCCGGTGTGAAAAAACCGGTTTCGAACCGGTTCAGGTTTTCCCGTTGAACCTGATTTGTGCACCTCTAATGTGGAGTCACCAAAAGTCTTTTTTAGTATATATAGATAATTTATTATTATTTTTATTTATCTCACTTTTAAAGTTATTGGTGATTCAAAGATAGTTAATATAATTCATTCATATAACAGAGAATGAACTAGAAAAGGGTTCTCAAAATTCACTCTAAATTATTAGAGATTGGGCATGAAATGCTCTAACACATACAATAGTTGGTACAATAATAATTACAAATATAACAGCTTGGACATATTGGTTTTCAACTAAAGCAATCATATTCACAAAAATCTACAAAATTATATCCCACTATCGACGACTTCATCCTCTTAACAGGTAACAATTTAACTCCATCAAACAAAAAAGCAACTAGACCTAAATCATCGTCTTTTGTAGTATTAGCCATAACTGCTAACAGAACATACAAAACTGTTAATGAACCAACAAAATAGTTAAAACAATTGTATAGATGGCGCAAGAGGCTAACTTCGCCAGGTTAGATGGTTTAACCAAGAGAGCTCCAATTTAAATTCAAGAACTTGAAATCAAAATCCACAGAAATGAAAATCTAGAATTCATAATACCCTCGTAGAGTTGAGATTATGGTTTAGACTTACATTAAAATGCAGTATAGATAGTTCTTATTTAAATATAATTAATGGTTATAGGACTCTATATATTTTTCTTAACCAACATTAAGAATAAAATTGGTCAGTTCAACAAATTGTTAATTACCACATACTACAGTTAATAGATGAAACAAATCAATTAAAAAATGTTATAATCACTCACAAGTCATAACATGAATGATAGATAAATTTACCAAACACCACTTGAAAATGGATACCGACATGGAACATGATAATAGAATGAGAAAATTCCCAAAATAGACACTTTGATCAAAATTTTATATTTTATTCTACGTCTCTCAAATCGTTATTTTTCGACCAATAAACACCTAACACGTCACTAAAACCGGCTAAGCATTAGCCGCCACTTTAATGACACAGAAATTTTTAAAAAGTAAACAGGACCCACTTTTAACCTATAAACATCCGAAACGTGACAAAAGCGCCAAAACTTAGACAACATCTATGGTTATTTAGCCGACATCATAGACTTCTAGCCGGCTTTAGGATATGTGTCTATTCACTTAGACGCAATGTTTTCATAACCGGATTGGAAATCAAACCAGACACCCTACTGGTTCACTGGTTGGACCGGTCAGACCGGTTGAACCGGATTTACGAACCGGATAGGTTTATTTATGTATGTATATTAAGTATTTACAATCCATTAGATTTTAACATGGGCCATGATATTAGTTTGGCATGTAAATATATAAGCCCATGATTACTTGGTATTAATATTAACTATTAACCCAATAGCCCAAATTGAAAAGGTAACAAAAATGAAAACCCTACGCATTCATTTTTCACACAGAAGTTGTCATCGTTGTCAAAACTTAAAGTCAATACCCAATAACCCATCTTGAAAAGGTAACAAAATGAAAACCCGGACACCCTATGCTTCACCGTCTGATCTTTATCCGGTTGTTCAATATCCAAATCGGCAATGCACAAGTTCAGTTCCGATGCTTTTAATCTTTTTCAATCCAGATCCGATGCTTCCTGTCTTTTTTAATCAAGATCCGACAAAACAAGCTCATTCTTGTTCATATCCGGTCCAATTTCCGATCCCGATTCTCCGTTTTAACCGCATGACCGCATATGACCAGCCGGTTTTTACTTAAGCGAGCCATCTATGCAGACTCGGACCGTCAACCTCGCCAAACTCCGGTCGGATCCGGTCGTGAAAACATTGCTTAGACGGGTCAAAATATTCTTTTTTAACCGACTTCAACTCGGCTTGTGGACAAAAACTTCATCTAGCCGTTTCTCATTTAGTGGTCAAAATTTAATATTTTAACAACCATACTAATCCTATCAAATGTTTAGCAGAGTTTTATCCATTAGCCAGTGTAAATTTAGCGCCTAAAATTAAAAACCTTCACCTACTCAATTAAACTTTTACCTACTTAGTTAAATAAGGCCTAAAATTAACTGAGTTTGTAAAAGTTTTAAATTTTGGGGCTAAATTGACATCGTCTAAGAAGAAGGCTAAAAAATAAAAGGATAAAAGACAGCTAAATATTTAATGGAGTTTAGTAAGATTGGTAAAAAATTCAATTTTGACGGCTAAAATTAGATGGATAAATGAAAAAAATAAGACAGCTAAATGAAGCCTACAAGCCGAGTTAAAACCAGCTAAGAAAGAATATTTTAAGCCAACTAAATAAATTGACATATTTCGAAGACAGCTAAAATTCAAAAACTTAGCATTCAAAATGAATGCTAACTTTAAACGTCTTTGACAAGCATCAAAAATTTTATCCCACTTAATTTTCAAAACATTATGTGCCCATAAAGTGGCGGCTAAATATTCAGTTTCAGTGTCAACTTTTTATTGGTCAAAAAATTAATAATTACATACATGTAAGCTAAAATAGGCATGTATATTTTTATAAAATTTTGGTCACATTTCTCTATTTTGAAATAATAATTTTCTATAAAACAACACCAACAAATAAATTTGAAAACTACCTGCAACTTTAAGTAACATGTTCAAGATGAATCTCCATATTCATGAAATAATTGAAGATGTTAAATTTATAAATTCAAAAATTAAAATTGTTAAGCTAAGATCATACAAAAGTTTGTATAAAACTTAGTTTAAAATTGTACATCAAACCCCAAACTTTTCTCCTACAATGGACATTAAACCGAAATCCACATTATCCAAAATCTAAAAACAAATTTAAAACAAAAATGTAATTTTGCTTACTAGACCAGCTTCATCGACTATTAATCTCAACAAATCTGAAGAGCAAAAAAATTGATTTACGAACAGAACAACACCTACCATTTGAGAGATTTACAAAAGGTGGTTGCCTGAATTTCTGTTCAACAATAAACTAACAAACATTTACAAAAACAGGTTTAAACTATACTTTAAAACCTTATGTAACATTAAATAAAAATAAAATGTTTCATGAAGGCTCAGAGTGTTGCTATATGTGCTCAAGGAACAGCTTTCACCGTTCTCATACAAGAGGTGTCAGAATATAAGCAATCAATCATCTTCGCCAATAAAAACAAATTTAAAAAAACAAAAATAACAAAAGTATTTCAAAACATGTTCATCAACGAGTAACAAAAGACTGCCAGACGCGGCTAGGGTTCCAGATTCAGTTGTGATGTTTAAGGTTGTAGAAGTGGGTATTTGTAGATTTCAAATGGGCTTTGTCAAAGGCCCAGTAAAACTAGGGTTCCAAATGAGCCGGCGTATTGTATTATTTTTGCTGTTTACAAATATTGTTAAGTTTGGCTCGAGCTTGGACCATTTTGATTTACGAGGGGCTTGAGCTCGAGCTTGGACCATTTTGAACTCTTGTTCTAAAACTAGTGTTTGGCTCGTGAGTTGTTTTAACAAACTGGGTATGGCGTGTTTATTATTCGTTTTATATACATCTTTTGTTATTCTGTATATTTAAAAACAAAAAACCTTAAACAAAGCCTAAGATCGACTCGATCTCGTTTGTAGGCCTTAAACGAGGCAAAGCTCGTGAAGAAACACTAAGTGAACCCCAGACAGATTATAGATAATCTGGGGGTTAAGTAATGTTTCCCACGGGGATGAGGTCTAGCAGAGAATTGTTCTTTAGGAGACCTGCAAAACAGACACCGTAAGCTCGTCACAGAGAAGGGGGGGTTCCTCCTTGTGACCACCCTCCGGCGTGAGAATCAGACTAGATTGCTCTGAATATAAGTGTATATTAAGAGATTGCTAGATAAGATTGAGATATCAGATGCCCTTACCATTCCAAGATGTTAGAGTATTTATAGCCGAAGGTAGGTTTCCTAGAAGGTACAGCCGGCTGAATAGTATTCCTGTTCTACCAACAGTGGACTATGCACAGGCCATACTGGTTGGTGGATAGGTTACGGCCAACAGTAACAAAGTCGGCTGCACTATTCCACCAACTGTAGATTATGCACGTCCCACCAACTGTGGACTATACGCAGGCCATGCTGGTTGGTGAATAGGTTACGGCCAACAGTAACACTATTCCACCAACTGTAGGCTGCGCACGTCCCACAGTAAGGGTTGGTGAGTAGGCAGCGGCTAATAGTGACAAACAGTACTAGAGGGTGCTCCTCCTCGTATTGTTGTCGGTGAGCTGTCACCCTGTGATTGGCTCATGGGCTGTTCTGGTCAGATCGTCTGTCCTATCCATACCTTGGTAGGTATAGTACAAAAGATCTTTCAGAATCATACGGACTGGCTCATTTAGGCGGGATTGTTCCCGCCTTGCTCATTCCTTCATGTGACTACTGAAGTAGCTAGTGTCTTGTGCGTGTAGCCCTGCTGTCTGCGGGTAGCCTTCCCTGATGGCTTGTATCCGCAACTGCGGGAACAGGCAGGGTACTTCACCATTGGGAGGCTTTCCCTGCGTGTACAGCTTGCGTACTGCGCGTAAGGTTCTCTGAGCATGGTGGGCCCTGCGGGAGCAGATGGCCTTTGCGCAGACGTCCCTGTTCAAGGTGAGTCTTGCGGGACCAACTGGGCTCTGCTGGGACCTACCTCTTCAAGTCCCCCCAGTCCAATGTTCTTCTCATGAATGTTTAATAAAGTGAGGTGAACTTTTGGACTTTAAGCAAGGGGTTTTGAAAAGGGTTTTTAGTTTTAAGGTTCTCCGTGGGGATTCTTCCCGCGGGTTTCCTAATGTCACTTGCAAAAATTCCCGATTTTTTTTGCTTGATCTTTGGGTATGATGCGGGTAGGTATGTAACCTTCTCGCAAGTCAGGAGCGTTGAGTCTTACTTGTATATATTCTCCATGGGGTTCTGGTGGTTTTCAACATAGTGATCAATTATGCTAAGACCACCAATTCCATCACGGAGTTTCAAACAATATAATTCTCGACGTTCCAGTTATGAGGGGGTGTTATTCCTCTATCCGCAAGCATTGCCCATAAGATACTTCTTGGTTTTAATTCTCTGCGGGGCGCTAGGTATGTGAAGGGTTTTGCCTTAACACTACCCGCGCTCGTCTTACGGTTACTTTACTTCCAAGGTACTGGGGTCCATTCCCTGCGGGTGCTAGGTATGTGAAGGGTTTTGCCTTAACACTGTACCCGCACCTGTCTTATAGTTACTTGGTTGCCAAGGTATTCTTGGCTTCAATTCCCTGCGTGTGCTAGGTATGTGGAGGGTTTTGCCTTAACACTGTACCCGCACCCGGCTTATGGTTACTTGGTTGCCAAGGTATTCTTGGCTTCAATTCCCTGCGGGTGCTAGGTATGTGAAGGGTTTTGCCTTAACACTGTACCCGCACCCGGCTTATGGTTACTTGTTCGCCAAGGTAAGGGGTATTTTCCCGCTCACTTTTTAATATTTTTAAATTTTGAATTTTGAAATTCGAAAGGTTGGTGGAAAGATAAGAACAGTCCAAACCTCTGAAACGTCGTTCGACGGTTTCTTCTGACTGTGTCAGGACGTGCAGGAAGTTATGGTGACGTGACAGTACATGGTCATTCCAGACGCTTTTTCAGGCGCGTGGGCTCGATTTTTCGGGCGCGTGGCCGCGAAATTAGTGGTACGCGTCCTGTCAACAGCTGTTGCCAGCTTGCTTTTTGCCACGTGTCATAGTTTCATTGCACCTTCGATTTCTCTCTCCTCCGCATTAAATTCATCGCATTAATTGCGATTAGTATATAAAGGGGGAGGGGGCTCTTTGCAATCCACACTTTCACCCTTCTCTTCTTCTTCTTAGCGATTTCCGGCAAATACTCCCCTTTTCAGGCAAGCATTTTCCCGAAATCGCTTTCTTCTTTCTGCAAAATGTCTTCACGTGATCTTGAGTCTTCGGCCGATGACAAGAGTACTGCTGGTGAGTGCCAGTGTGCTCTGCCCGGCGATCAGTACCGGTATGTTGTTAGGAAGTTCATGCTCGATCCTTTCGAGCCTGAGTTTCCTGAACCCCATCAGACCGTGTACGATGCCCCCAGAGGCAAGATCGGGGTTTATGCAGCATTCTTTGTCTATGGGAATCTTAGGTTCCCATTGACAAAGTTTGTTTACCGTGTCCTTGAGAGGCACGGTGTTCATCTGACCGAGTTGCACCCCATGGCGATCGCCAAGATTCGCCACTTCGAGTGGGTGTGCCGGATTTTGGGCCTCGAGCCCCATGTTGACCGCCTGATGACCTTCTACACTTGGAGGTGCATCCAGGGGTGGTATACCCTGACAACCCGTATAAAGGGTTTGAAGATTTGTGCAACCGAGCGCAGTCTCCGTTCGTGGAAGTTTAAAAATGGCCAAGCAATTCCGAGCATTCACGCCACCAACTACCAGGAGGCGGAATGGTTCTCGAAGATATCCCGGGTCCAATCTCCGGTTTTCCGGTTTCCGGAGTCCGGGATGGTGATGTTGTGGATGAGCCGAGTGTGGAAAGAGGCGGATGCGCAAAAAATCCCAATCGTCCTCGAATACGGTTCGAACTCTATCCCTTACGGTATGCTCCGTTTCTTTTTGCTTATACGAGTTTATCTTCTAACTGTTTATTTTCTTTCAGAGGGGAACGACTTGGAGTCGCTCCTGTACCCGCGGGAAGCTGACGGTCCCGCGCGGATGGGTACTCGTGCTCTAGACGAGAACGAGTTGCCCATCCTGGAACAAATGGCGGATCGGTTCGTAGAGGTCTATCCCTTAGGCCACGAGATCCTGAGCCACCAGCGGCCAGGTAAGGCGTTATTCTATCCTCAACCCCTCAATGCTGTACCCGCTGTTGGAATTCCTGACATCCCGTTTTCTTCTGAGGAATCCGCAGATGGTCCTCCGTTGGTGCGGAAGAAGAAGGCCGCCGGCGGAAAAGGGAAGGAGAAGGCGGCCTCCGCAGCCGATCCAGTGCTTCTATCTGACACTGAGTCAGATAGTGAAGAGGTGGCGGGGAACCCCGGTGGTGAGAAGACCACTGCTCCGGAGGGTACGACTGTTACCTCCGGAGAACCAATTACAACGACGGTGACCGGCATCAAGAGAGCGGCTCCATCGGGTTCGTCCCCGCCCGTCCGTACGTTCAGGCTCAAGAAAACCCGTAAGTACAAACATCCTTATCTTTGTAGATTTATCATACTTCATAAATTTATTGAAACACTTATCTTCTTGTGCAGGCGTGGATGTTGACGCATTCCAGGGTGGAGCGAGGAGTACTCCGCTGATGACAGTAGGCTCGGTCAGCCTACCTGAGGCGTCGACCCAGGCGCCTGCGCCTGCTTCCGCTGGTTCAGTCGCTCCCTCCGAGCCAACTGTTTCAGCCGAGATGACGTCACCGCCGGCGGTGAGTGCAATTTTTACAGCATCCTTCACCGAGCCGGCGGTTACTATTGCCGCGGATTCCGCGATGGCGACCGCGGCGGCGACCACGGCGGCGACCACGGCGGCTGCTACTATGCCCCCGCCACCGGCAACGACGGCCGGTCCATCAGGTACGCGCGGGGCTTCTCGCCGATCTTTGTCACCTTCCCATCTGCCTGGCCTCTTGGACGGATTTCCTTTAGGTTCAGGTGATGGGTTTGGCGGCTATCGGCCTGTCATTGACCCTACAGGTGCGTAGGGTTCTTTTGGCCCTTATATTTTTTATCATCTTTTCCTAACTGCTTTGTTTCTTTTGCAGTGTCGGATTCCAATGAAGTGTATGTTCCGCGATGGAACATCCGCCGAGGAACAACCTTTCGTACCCCTGTGGAGTGCGTGGAATGGGCTCGTCACGCAGCTCCCAGCGGTGCGTTGGGGAAAGCCATGGCTAGCTACCAGGAGGGTAGGCTAACCAATGAGCTTCGGGTTCTCCTGGCCCGGATGCAGCCGCGCGTCGAGCTGCTTTGTCGTGAAAACGACAAGTTAAAAGCAGTTCGCGCGAAGGAAGTATCTCAAGCGCGGGCTCTCCGGGAGGAGAACCAAAAATTAACCGCAGTTGCTGCGGAGAAGGAGAAGGCCTTCAAGGCCCTCGAGGTTGAAGTTCAAGCTCGACTCGAGGCCCGTTCCAAGGCTGCACAAGCTGTTAATGAACAGCTTCGGCTGGCTAAGGAGACTGCGAGGAACGCGACCGAGAGGGCCACCAAGGCTGAAGCTGTTGCTGAGCCTCTCCGCCTGGAGAATGAAGAACTTAAAGCCAAATTAGAGGCTCTTCAACAGGCTCATGATGCCTTGGCTATGGAGGATGCGAAGAAGCTTCAAGAGATCCTGGACCAGAGGGGCGTGCTTGCCCACACCGAGCGGAAGCTTAAGGGCGTTGAAGAGGCCGCTGCAAAGGATGTGCTTCTCGCCGATCTTAATAAAAGCGAAGCCGAACGCGCCTGCACCCAAGCTCAAGCCGCCCTTCAAGAAGCTCTGGTTGCCCAGGAATGGCTTCTTCGAGAAGCGTTGTCTCAGGTATTTTAGCTTTATGTCTTCACGCTTTCCTTTGTAAAATAGAAGTGTTTCTTATACTTGTACATTTTTTGTAGGTTGTGCATCGGGTCTTTTCAGAGACGTCTTATGACGATGCTATGAGCGCAGCCCTCAACACTTCTCATGAGGATGGGGAAAAGGCCGGCTTCCTGCTTGGTCTAGGGTTCGTTGAGAAAGGCATCCCGCCTTCCAACTTCCCTTTGTTTGATGTAGACACTGAAGCTGCTTATGACCAAGCAGTGAATCAGTATGCCGCCTTCCCGCATCCGGTGGTGGAGAAGGTGAACGAAGTCGCTGCTGCTGATGATGGGCTTACTGTCCTTAGAGCTTTTCTTGAACCGCCACACTCTGCTGATGGTGCGGGTCCAAGTGGAAGTGGTCCTGAAGCATGATCCAGAAGATCCCTTTCCACCACTAGCGTAGATATTTGCTTTTGTATTTCTTTTGTATGCGGGTATACACCCAGCAATGTTTGTAATATTTGAGTTTCGATGAAATAAAGAATGTGTTTGTCCTTCTCCTTGTTTATTTTACGCATGTTTAAACTTAGCAATTTCTTTAGTACTTAGATAAGTTAACTTTTTGACGTGGTAAATTATAAGTTTATTTTGCTTCCTCTTTCATGATTGTGCGGATAGGACCGTCACTTGCACTTAGTAGGATGGCTAAACTTACATTTAACCTGCGTGGAAGTTTACCTCATCTTTTCCTTTGAAATTTTCTAAGTGTTCAGAATAAGTTAACCTTTGAACGTGTTAGATGATAGGTTGAAGTTTTGCTTCCTTGTTCGTGATTGTGCGGGTAAGACCGTCACTTGCACTTACAAGGATGGCTAAACTTTACTTACATCTGACCTGCGTGTAGGTTTTCCTTAGAACTTTTTAACATTTTTAGCGTTGTGTTTATGCGGGTTTTGCCGCCTTCCACACGCAACTACTTACTTCTCCCCACATTGATGCGGTGAATACCGGCGCATGGGAAGTTCATAAGTTAAAGGTAAGGCTATCAACACATTGTGAAAGGAGAATCATTTCCATTAGAAGTGGCTCTTAGGCCTTTTCTTTACAAGTTTGGAATTGATCTACATATAACATTTGCGTAATTGAGCTCCATTCCATGTTCTTGGGATGGGAGTGCCATCGAGCCTTTCGAGCCGGTATGCGCCCTTTCCCAGAACTTGTTTGATAACGTATGGCCCTTCCCAGACCGGGGCCAGCTTTCCTGGGCGTTCTTGGTTCGAAGCCTCGTTGTTACGCAGTATGTAGTCTCCTTCATTGAAGTTGCAGAGTTTTACCCGCGTGTTGTAGTACTTTTGCATTTGTCGTTTGTAACTCTCTTCACGCACTGCGGCTAAGTCTCTGCGTTCCTCGGTTAGCATAAGGTCTAACCGTCTTTCCGCATCATTGTCTTCTGGCTGGATCAAGACCCTTGGTGAGGGTAAACCAATTTCGACCGGGACCATGGCTTCAGTGCCATAAGTGAGACTGAACGGGGTTTCCCCCGTACTGGCCTTTTTCAGCGTTCTGTTTGCCCAAAGGACGTGCGGAAGCTCGTCCACCCAGCCGGATCTGTGTTCCAAGAGTCTTTTCTTTATGCCATCGACGATGCTCTTGTTTGCTCTTTCCACCTCACCATTACCTTGCGGGTGTGCCACTGAGGTAAAGGTGTGGGTGATTTGAAGTTCTTTCAGCCACTGCTGTAGCTTCTTGTCAGCAAAGTTGGTGCCGTTATCGCTCACCAAATTCTGTGGAAGTCCAAAACGACAAATAATAAATTCCCAAATAAATTTTTTGATATGTTTTGCGGTTGTTTGGGCTAAAGGTTTTGCTTCTATCCACTTGGTGAAGTAGTCGATGGCTACCACTAGGAACTGAACATTTCCTGCTGCTGTGGGAAATGGGCCTGTCACATCGATGGCCCACTTCTGAAATGGCCACGAAGAAGTGACTGGAACAAGTTCATTCTTCGGGCGATGCGTGTTGGGTGCGTAAAGCTGGCAAGACCTGCATTTTCTGGTGTATGCCAGTGCATCCATATGCATCCCCGGCCAAAAGTATCCCGCATTGTTTAGCTTAGCCACAACAGCGCGGGGACCTGCGTGAACTCCACAGATGCCTTCGTGTACTTCCCTTAGGAGGTAGTCAGCATCTTGGTTGTCCACGCATCTTAAAAGTGGGCCAAGAAAGTTACGTCTGTAAAGGATGTCATCGATGAGTTGATAATTCAGTGCTTTACAGCGTAGTTTTCTTGCCTGTGTTTTTGACTCTGGTAGTGTTCCTGCTGCAAGGTAATTTATTATTGGTGTCATCCACGTTTCTGTACCGGTTTGGATGACACAAATTTCCTTGTGCGGGACTGATGGTGCTTCGAGGAGTTCAATGCGGATGTCCTTTCCCAAGTGGGTGAAGGCTAGTGATGCAAGCTTGCTTAACGCATCCGCAGATTTGTTTTCGCTACGCTTGACGTGTATGACTTTACAATCATTGAAATCACGCATAAGGGTTTTTGCCTGGGCGAGGTACAGGGCCATTGTGTCGTTCACAGCCGGGTACGTCCCATTTATTTGGTTGGCCACTAGCATGGAATCCACGTGGGCTTCCAAGTTTTTCACTCCCATCTTACGCGCAATTCTCAATCCGGCCAAGAATGCTTCATATTCGGCTTCGTTATTCGTACTTGGAAAATCCAGCCGAATAGCGTAAGTATATTCTTGGCCTGCTGGGTTGGTTAATTTTAACCCTGCGCCTGAACCCTCGTTACTGGCTGCTCCATCAGTGTAGAGTCGCCAGACATCATTGATGTCCTGTGCTGGGGAAGGTTGAGCCTCCTCCTGGCACTCTTTCTCCCGCGAAGCGGGGACTTCTGCAACAAAATCGGCCAGGACCTGGCCTTTTATGGCTGGTCTTGGCTTGTACTTAATTGCATATTCTCCCAATTCAATTGCCCATTTGGCTAGACGTCCCGATAATTCGGGTTTGCCTAGAACGTTTGAGAGTTTGAAGTTGGTGAGAATGGTGATTGGGTGACCCTGGAAATATCGTCTTAACCTGCGTGAAGCGTGTATAAGTGCTAAGACTAATTTTTCGAGGGTAGAGTACCGGGTTTCTACGTCTGTTAGTACACGGCTAACATAATAGATTGGCATCTGGATGCCTTTTCGTTCTACTAGCAGGACTGCCCCGGTTGCTCTATCTGTTGCGGAAAGGTATAGGATTAACTCTTCTCCCGCTTGTGGTGCTGTAAGTGTTGGGAGTTCGATCAGGCGTGACCGAATCTCCTGAAAAGCTGCTTCCGCTTCTGGTGTCCAGCGGAAGTGCGTTTTCTTTAAGCAGTTTCTCAATGTTGACACGAAAGGGAACGACTTATCCGCATAGTTTGCCAAAAAGCGATTAAGTGCGACTAGTCGTCCATTCAGTGTCTGAGCCTGTTTAATGGTGGTAGGTGATTCCATTTTAACAATGGCTTCGACCTTTTCTGGGTTCGCTCTGAAGCCATCTTTAGTAACGATGACTCCCAAGAACTTCCCTTCTTCCATCCCAAATGAACACTTGCTCGGGTTGAGCTTCATGTTTATCTTTCTGAGCGTGTTGAAAGTTTCTTCAATGTCTTTCAACATCGCTTCTGGCTCGGGGCTTTTGATGACCAAATCATCCATATAGACTTCCAAGTTTCTCCCGATTTGGGCATGAAACTCTTTGTCCATCAATCGTTGGTACGTGGACCCTGCATTCTTAAGTCCGAATGGCATCATTTTATAACAAAATGTACCATCGGGCGTCCGAAATGCGGTTTTGTCCTGGTCATCTACAGCCATGTGGATTTGGTGGTACCCCTTATACGCATCCAAGAAGCATTTAAGGTGAAATGGTGCCAACGAATCCACCTTAAGATCAATTTCTGGTAACGGATAACAATCTTTGGGGCATGCTTTGTTCAAGTCTTTGAAATCTATGCACATGCGCCATTGTTTGTCATTCTTCGGTACCATTACGGGATTTGCAACCCAAGTTTGATATCTACTAACGCGTACGATGCCTGCGTCAAGGAGTTCCTTGACTTGGGTTCTACACGCGTTAGTTTGTTCAGGCCCCATTACTCTGCGCTTTTGTACGACTGGCGTAACAGCCGGATCGCACTTGAGCTTATGCTCCGCTTTACTTCGGGGTACACTAGTCATGTCAGCTGGTGCCCACGCAAAGATGTCAGCGTTTTTCTGCAGTAAGCGTTTGAGTAAGGTGCGGGTGGGATCAACGATTGTTGGGCCAATGGTAACGGCCTGGTCGGGGTATTTGCCATTGAAGGCCCATTTTTCCGGTTCGGTGATGGTTGGTTTAGCCATTTTCGGTTTGGGTTTAGATGAGACAGATGCGATGCATACCTGGGGAATGCCAGTGATCATCGCTACACCCTCAGCTGTTGGCCATCCCATCATGCCGTGGACTGAAGATACCACGGCGTTGAATCTTGCCATCCCGTCTCTTCCGAATAGGATGTCGTACGTGTGGTGTGGCTTTTTCATCACGACAAAATCCACGTCTTCTGTGCGTGAATGATTCCCATCGGTAAGAGTAACAGGGAAAGACAGGATACCCAGGGGGGTGTTTGTGCTGCCGTCAAACCCTTCCATTGAAGCGTAGACCGTTTCCAAGCGTTCTTTGTCTTCGTCATCCAGCTTGTCAAAGAACTGCCTGTACATCACTGTCGACGAAGCGCCGTTATCAGCAAGAGTGCGGGAAGTGATGTAGTGCCCCAGCTGGCTTTTGATGACGATAGGGCCTTCTTTGCTGGGGCCTCCTGGCACTCGCGGGAAGCGCACCTCAGCTTCCTTCCACGCGCATGGTTCTGTCACTCGTCTTTTTCTTCCTCTGACCTTACCATGAACCATGTTGATGCTGATGTCGACGGGCTTTCGTCCGTTACCTCTGTACCGGTTGTCATTCCTTCCTCCCTTCTTGATTGATGCCACGAGATGTGCAAGTCTTCCATCCTTGACAAATGTTTCAACAATATCCTTCAAGGATGTGCACTCTTCAGTACCATGACCCTTTGTCCCATGGAAATCACAGGATTTGCTTTGATCCGCATTAGGTCGCTGCCGGATCAATGTGGGTTTCGGCCATGGCAATTTTTCGGTGGCAAATATCTCCGTGACGCTCTTGGTGAGTGGCGTCCACCGGTGTTTTCGGCTTGAAGGGTGTGTGTTGTCCCTTCCGCCAACAAGAGGGCGAGAGCTAGATGAGGTGTCAAAGTTTACCCTTGACTGCCAAATACCTAGCCGCCTCTTTTTGTTCTGCCGGGCGATCCTAACGTTGTTCTCCCTTGTCCTCTGTGTGTAGAGGTGTGTACTCTGGGGAAGATCTCTTCCCAGCTGCTTCTCCGTCTCGGCAAAGCGCTTTGCTGCCGTCATGATGGCATCCCATGTGGATGGCATGCCGTCCTTACCCGTCAATGTGCGGATAAGCTCTGGGTACTCGGCGCCCTGGATGAAAGCGGCGCGAACAAGATCTTCACTTATGTTGCCCAGACTCAGCTTCTTGGAGTTGAAGCGGGTGATGAAGTCTAGTAAAGATTCATCCTCCTCTCTAACGCAGTTGAGGATCGTCCACTGCTCTTCAGTATACTTCCTCTGCTGGCTGAAGTGCTGGCTGAACTTGTTCTGAAAGTCCGCCCAGTCATATATGTGGTGGACCGGTAAACGATCGAACCATGCCCTGGCTGCTCCGACCAGAGTCATCTGGAACATGTAACACCACGTGGGTTCCGTCCAGTTACTGACGGTAGCCCCCGCAATGAACCTGTTCAAATGGTCGTCTGGGTCGGATAGACCATCATAAGTGCCAATGTTGGACATTTGTTTGGCACTTCTCGGGGCGATTGCTTCCGCAATGTCCCTTGCAAATTTTGACTTTCCTGCATTCGTAGCAGTTGGTCTAAAGGTTTTGGAGAAGTCACGCGGGTTTCTCTCCGCATTTGTTGGTTTAAAAGCTTCCCCAAAATTCCTTTTTGGTTGGAAGTCCGTTTCCTTACGCTTCCCTTTCGCCCTATGGCGAGGGTTTGCGTCGGTATCGGATTCTTCCCTTTCGTCGTCTGAGTACTCGCACTCACTGTTCATATTGAGGTGTTGGCGAGTACTGCCGAATTCGTCAGCCTGTTGAACTGAACGCAAGCGTTCGTCCAATTCAGCTTGGAACTCTCTTTGACGTGCTTCGGCCCACGCCTTCACTTCATCAAGTGTTTGGCGAGGGATCCTTCGTTTTTCCAACTGGGCATCAGTGAACCCCAGTGGAATATTTACTGCACTTGCCCCGGCTTGGGTAGTCGGGGTAGTGTTCGTAAGAATTGTATAACCGCCGGTGTTCCCCCCAGTTGCTGGGGTTGTGGTTACCGGGGTTTCTTGGTCGGTTACTGGCCTTAGGACCGGAGTAACGTTAACCATTTCTTCAGAAATTTTGAAAAAAAAAACCAAATTAGTTCTAGCTTTTTATGCACGGATGGCGCCAATGAAGAAACACTAAGTGAACCCCAGACAGATTATAGATAATCTGGGGGTTAAGTAATGTTTCCCACGGGGATGAGGTCTAGCAGAGAATTGTTCTTCAGGAGACCTGCAAAACAGACACCGTAAGTGTGACATCTGCCCCGATCCGACCCGACCCAGGTACCCGTTTCTCTGATCCGATCTCTTTCTTTTATGATTTAATATTTATTTATACTTATATTTTACTTTTAATAATAATAATATATTTTCCTTCCCGCCTCTTTCTCTCTCTTTCTTTCCGCCGTCACGTCCCTCTTCTTCTCTCTTTCCGCCTTCTTTTCCCTCTTGTCGCCGTCCCGCCCTTAAGCCTTGAACCCCTGTCCTTTGTTCCTTCCCGCCTAAGGTTGTCTGCGCAGCTCCACGCGCCAGACTCCTTACAAGGAAGCCTGCGTGAAGACCACCTGTTACTGCGATACGCGAGACGAACTGTCCCCGCAGCGCGCTAAGGATTTTAGTTCTTCCCGCGGCGCGCTATGGATACCGTTCTTCCCGCGACGCGCTAAGGAATATAGTTCTTCTCGCGACGCGCTTAGAATTGAAGTTCTTCCCGCGGCGCGCTTAGAAATGTAGTTCTTCCCGCGACGCGTTAAGGTTGGTTCTGTCTGCCTTCGCGCTCGCGCACTCTTGACCTTCTGTGTCTGCCTTCGCGCTCAAGCTTTCTCGCGCTGAACCCTTGAGTCTTTTCTTCTGTTTAATCCAGCCGTTTACTTTTGTGTTGTCTTATCTTCTGTGCTGTTGACCTGACCTATCTTATGTCTGAAAAGCCACTTTTGGCGCAGCATGCGCACCAACCCCATTGGTTGACAGAAAAAGTGGCTGACATTATCTTTTGAGATCTACTTTTCCATGCTTGACCAGTACCTTTATCTGACCCGCCCATGCCTGTTTACTGTTACCTGTCAGCTTTTCCTTTGCCCCCTGCAGCTGCCATATCTTTTGATATCTTTTGCTTTTGGAATCTTTTATTTTTTGGAGATCTTTTCCCCTTTTCTAGGGATTGTGTTCCCTAGGGTTTCCCTATAAATAATAATGTTAATTTCCTAACACTACACACACAAAGCACTTAAACTCTCCTGTTCTCTCTTGCTCCTTGCCGTTGTTCTTCCTCTGCCGTCTCCTCTCTCTTTGCCTTCGTCTTCTATCCTGTTCTGCCCTGCTTTTCCGGTAATATATATATATAATAATTTACTTATTAATTATGCTAACTTATAATCAAGACTTAAAACAAATCATTGAAACAATAATCTTATTTATAGGTTAACTTGTGCTTGTTTAAAGTTGGTTCTTGCTTTATCTTGCACCGCATCGTTTATCAAGTGAGTAATCTCGTACCTAATCCCTTTTTATTTTAATGTTTTGGGATGTTCATGTGTTCGTACAAACTTAGAGTCTTAATCTGTTTATGAACTTTAGTCGCGCAGTATCCCATGTGTTGAGGACGTAGACTTGGCTGTTTATTTGTATGTGTGGATCATTAACCGTCTTGTCGGTCTATTCCGCAGTTCTCATGGTACCATTAGATGAACACGGGAGAACTATCGTTTATGATTTTCTCTTTTGTTTACACTTGCACAGTCTTTCTTGTTTGTGAGCTCAATCGTGAGCACTGGCAGTCTATGAGTATGAATCTTAGAGTTGGTCCCGATCGGATTACACCCTTGTTGAAAACCAGACATACACATGTTGCGCGCAGATTTATTGTTATCTATGTATTGTATTAAACTTGATTTCTCACCAACACGCAAGTGTTTGACGTTTATTTTAACACATGTTCAGGTTTGCAGTAGCTGTTTTTGGAGCTCGAGGACACGTAGGAAGTTTTCTTTATTTTGGACCTAGATTAAAATGTATCAAGACAAGTTATTGCTGTTCGAATATTATGATTTATAATATATTGATTTATGATGATTTATGTTATCTTATGTCTACTTTGCGCGTGCGCGAATGAATGTATTTATTAAATATTGACACCCAATAGTGTCACGAGTAATGAAACAATATGTGGCGCCCCGATGTATAATCCACCTTTGGTCGGGGTGTTACAGATTGGTATCAGAGCCCGTTGACTTTAGGATAGGTGGTTAGACGTAACGGCCTAGAATACCTAAGAGTCCCTTCTCGCGCATGAGAGAAATCTCATGTTTGCGCGCTTATTGTTAATTACTCGTTATTTATGAATATGCTCGCGCCTGCGCAGTATATGATTTTATGTTTTATTCCGCGATATTTCGATTTTTGTTGAATTTCGATTTTTATTGATTTTACTTACATATTCGTTTGTTGGATTTGAAAATCCGAAAAGTCATGGTGATACATGAATAGTTGATTTTCAATTTCCATTTACGATTATGTTCTGAGGTTGGAGACTTGAAAAGTCATGGTGATACATGAATTGTCAACCTCCAATACTCATTTTCTTGTATATTTTATATTGAAGATTGAAAAGTCATGGTGATACATGAATCGTCAATCTCCAATACTCGTTTGCTCGTATATTTTAAATTGGGAATTCGGAAAGTCATGGTGATACATGAATTGTCGATTCTTGATTCGAATTTGTTACCTTTATTAAGTCTGCATTTAGGGTCATTTATTTTACTTTAACTTTTGACAGTAACTGACTCCGCGAAACCAAGCTTTTCGAGGTTATACTTTGCGCTAAAACCAAGATATTAACTAAAAATTAAAACTTTTATAGAATGCCTCCGCTATCAGCTCGCCATCTTAGGAGGAAAGAAGCCGCGCGCAGACGATCGCAGCAACGTTCCCAGGAAATGGCCGCCGCAATAGCCCAAGCCTTAAACCAAAACAATGCTAACACCTCCGGTTATAACATTAAGTCCTTTAATGCGGGTAATCCTCCGAAATTCACCGGACTTGAAGGAGCCACCGTGATGCTCCAATGGCTCGAGAAGATTGAAAACACTTTCCTCCACACCCAATGCCCCTCAGACAGACGAACCCTATATGCCTCCAGTGTCCTGGAAGCAAGGGCGCTTACATGGTGGAATGGAGTAGCTCATGCGCGTGGCGCAGAAGCTGCTTCTAGCATGACATGGGAGGAATTCAAGGAAATTCTGACGCGAGAATTCTGCCCTCCCAACGAAGTTAAGCGCCTGGAGGAGGAATTTTGGAATCTTAAGCAATACAGCGGTGAAGCGCGCGAGTACGCGACGCGCTTCCATGAACTAAGCCTGCTTGTCCCTCACCTTGTTACCCCTTCCCGCCGAGCCATAGAGAAATTCCTTGGGGGTCTCCCCATGGAAATTCAAGATTCTGTATGGGCCAGAAACCCAGTTACCCTCTCTGACGCCATCGAATTGGCCGCTGTGCTCAGCGACAACCATGTCAGAGCAGGAACCCTGTTCCTGCGGGGAACTGAGAAGACCAAACCCACCAAAACTGTCCCTGAACCCGCAGAAACCAAACCAGAACCCTCAAACCATAACCAGAAACGTAGGCGCAGACAAGTCTACGCGCTTACCAGCCCGCCCATAGTCCAGCAACCCGCCTACCAACCTCTAGTATACGCCGCTCAACCCCTGTCAGCCTACCCAACTCCCCCTGTAGTCCACAACTATGCCCTAACCAATCCCGCACTCCCTGCCCCGCCAACTAAGAAACCCTACACCGGAAACCACCCATTTTGCCCAACCTGTAGACTCCACCACCCACCTCAAGTCCCATGTCGACTTTGTAACCGATGTGGCCGCGCTGGTCACCTTGCAAAAAACTGTAGAGTCCTTCCCGCCAATCCAATTGCGCCAACACCACCAGTCTACCCGCAGAACCCACAACCAACCTACCAAAACCCACGACCCAGATCGTGCTTCAACTGCGGTGATCCCAGTCATTTCCGGAACGCATGCCCGAGGCTACAAGTTCAGATTACGCAAGCGAATCCGGTGAACCAGATTTCGAACCAAGTGACACGCGGACGAGCTTTTAACATAACCGCGCACCAAGCGCAAGCGAATAATAACGTAGTTAATGGTACATTTTTGCTTAACGGATTTTATGCTTCTGTACTTTTTGATACTGGCGTCGATCGAAGTTTTATTTCTCGCGCGTTTGAGCAGAAGCTTGCGCGACCGCGCAACGATTTAAAAGAAAATTTTTCAGTTGAATTGGCTAATGGCGAAACTGTTTTAATTAACTCAGTGATTAAAGATTGCACGCTTAACCTTAACGAAAACGATTTTCTGATCGACCTCATCCCCATGCCTCTTGGAAGCTTTGATGTTATCATTGGTATGGACTGGCTTACGCATAATCGCGCCGAAGTTATTTGCGCCAAGAAGATGATTCGCATACCTCGAGAAAATGGTGATCTTCATATCTACGGCGAGAAACCCTCCCGCGGTCTTAAACTTATGTCTTGCGCCGAAGCCCGAAGGCTCATGCGGAAAAGGTGTATTGCATTCTTAGCACATGTGGTTAAACCTGATGAAGGAAAGAAGAAGCTTCGCGATATCCCTGTTGTGCATGATTTCCCTGAAGTTTTTCCTGATGATCTTCCTGGTATCCCTCCCGCTCGTGAAGTCGAGTTTCGTGTTGATCTTGTCCCTGGTGCTTCCCCGTAGCTAAATCTCCTTACCGTCTTGCGCCCGCTGAGATGCAAGAATTGGCAAGCCAACTTCAAGAGTTGACTGCTAAAGGATTCATCCGCCCTAGCTCTTCGCCCTGGGGTGCTCCGGTGTTGTTCGTTAAAAAGAAAGATGGATCGTTTCGCATGTGTATTGATTACCGCGAGTTGAACAAACTCACCATTAAGAACCGGTATCCCTTAACGCGCATTGACGACCTCTTTGATCAACTCCAAGGTGCCTCTTGTTTTTCCAAGATTGATCTCCGCTCTGGCTATCACCAGTTGCGCATCCGCGATGAAGATGTTCCGAAGACTGCTTTTCGAACTCGTTATGGCCATTTTGAATTCTTGGTCATGTCCTTCGGTTTAACCAACGCACCCGCCGTTTTCATGGATCTAATGAATCGGGTGTGTAGGCCTTTCTTGGATAAATTCGTGATTGTGTTTATCGATGACGTTCTGATTTATTCTAAGACCAAGGCCGAGCATGAGCAACATCTTCGATTGGTATTGCAAAAGCTTCGAACCGAGCAACTCTTTGCCAAGCTCTCCAAGTGTGAATTCTGGTCTGATGAAGTACAGTTTCTTGGCCATGTTGTGAACAAGATGGGTATTCATGTCGACCCATCCAAAATTGAAGCAATCAAGAACTGGATTACGCCGACCACTCCTACCGAAATCCGTTCCTTTCTGGGCTTAGCTGGTTATTACCGGCGCTTAATTTCGAACTTCTCGAAGATCGCTTTGCCTTTAACAGCTCTAACGCACAAAGGTAAACCGTATATTTGGGGCTCGAAGCAAGAAGAAGCCTTTCTAACGCTCAAGCGTTTGTTGTGTGAAGCTCCTGTCCTTGCGCTACCTGAGGGTAATGATGATTTTGTCGTGTACTGCGATGCCTCCAACCAAGGTCTCGGTTGTGTTCTTATGCAACGAGGCAAGGTTATCGCTTACGCATCGAGGCAACTCAAGGTTCACGAGAAGAATTATACAACTCACGACCTCGAACTAGGCGCAGTTGTTTTTGCCTTGAAGATCTGGAGACACTACCTTTATGGTACTAAGTGTATCCTCTACACTGACCATAAAAGCCTTCAGCATATCTTTGATCAGAAGGAACTTAACATGAGGCAACGCCGATGGAACGAACTCATCAGCGATTACGATTGTGAGATCCTGTATCATCCTGGTAAGGCTAATGTGGTAGCCGATGCGCTCAGCCGTAAACCCTGCCAGCTTAACTGTATCTTGCCGCGCACGCAGCTTCACTTTGCGCCGATTCAGAGCAATCTGGAATCACGCATTCGCGACGCACAGCGCGCATCCATCAGCAATGGCAACCTTCGCGCCGAGTTAGCGTGTGCGCGGAAGCGCATTTTGTCCCTAATCTGAGTGGGATTCTCTGCTATCTCAATCGCATCTGGATTCCCTTTGATGAGAATCTTCGCACTGATATCCTGAGTGAAGCGCACAAATCTCGGTATTCCGTTCATCCTGGCGCTGATAAGATGTACAAGGATTT
>NW_027497667.1:0-158130 GCF_021521415.1 Bidens hawaiensis | reverse complement strand
AAGAAATTTGGAGTTCTGCTCCTCGTCTCTATCCCAACGGACTCTCCCGGGATATGGGAGTCTAGGTTTGTAGACTCTCGGTGGTGTGCTGGGTAATGGTTGGTTCTCGGCTTGTGCTGAACTTCCGAGGCTGTGCCTCTGATGCACCTTGGCCGGTGGAGACTCCAGCTGAATCTCCTCGTCTACCTGCTCCTCTACATCTACCACAGGCTCGTTAACGACTCCTCTCGTCGCCTCTTGAATCACGGGCTCTCTACGTGCTCCTGCACTGCTCCTTGTCGTCATAGCCTTCGCGAACGCCTTCGGATTTTGTTCAGTGTTACTTGGAAGTGTACCTGGCGATGTCTCATTTAGACGACTTGTTATCTCTCCTATCTGATGCTCAAGATTTTGAATTAACGCTCCTTGATTTCTCATGAATGACTCGTGCTCCCGGAATTTCTCTTAAGTTTCTTTGTGACGGGAGTCCTCTCGAGTCATGAGTTGCGACAGCATCTGTGTCTGCTGTGCCATCATCTCCTTTAACGTGGGCTTCTTCTCCCCACTACTCGTTCCCTCACCGGAATCCTGGAATAGGCTCTGACGTTGCTGGAAGCCGGACTGATTTCCGTTCCTCCAGTTGGAATTTTGGTTACCTCTCCACCCCGAATAATAAGAATTGAAAGAATGTTGATTTCGGTTTGGATTATTAACGAAGTCGACTGCCTCCTCCTGGAAACCTACGGGGCACTAAACGGTATCATGTCCCACTCTACAGATCTCGCATAACTTACTTTTCACCTGCAAGTCCTTCATGATCTTTGCTAACGCTTCAACTTGTGCCGCAAGTGCGGTGCTCGTGTCGACCGAATGCATGCCGCGTGATAGGAAATCGACGGTTTTGGTACTCTTAACTGGTGGTCGCTGGTATCCACTCATGGCTAAACCGTTAAACAAGGCAATGCACTCATCCGTATCCTTCGTTGTCAGTAGGTTACCTCCTGTGGCTGTGTCGAGTATACTCTGAGTTGCGTACGTCACTCTGTTGTAGAACTTCTCAACAACCGCCCAGTCTTGTAGGCCGTGGTTTGGACATAACGCAAGTAGATTTTTGAACCTTTCCAACGCCTCGTAGAAGCTCTCGGTGTCCTCCATCTGGAAAGAATGAATTTGGTTACGCAAACGAGCGGCCTTAGCCGGAGGATCGTATTTTTCAAGAAATTGGGTCTGCATGGCAGCCCAAGTAGCAATGGATCCCTGTGGGAGGGACTCAAGCCACAGACTCGCATGATCAACGAGTGAGATTGGAAAGATTCGGAGTTTGATGGCGTCTTCGGATACGCCGGCAAGATGAAACGTGTCGCAAATTCGTGTGATGCGAGTGATATGAGCATGTGGGTTCTCATGGAGTAACCCGTGAAATTGAGCAGAATGAGCAATCGTGTTCAAAACATTAGATGGAATCTGCCAAGTCGTTTGAACTCCTATAGCTGGTGGGGCAATGCTGGATCTCGCGCCAGCATCGACCGGACTGGCCCGGTCTGCAATTGTCCTCCTCGGTGGTGGATTCGCGTCGCCCATAATCCTATCCCTAATGACGGGTTCAGAAAAAGTAGGAGAAGAGAACGTATTACCGACGGATGTAGATGAACTGGAAGACGGTTTTGTACGACGTCTCTCAAAAATCTCTCTCTGGTTCGGGAAATCCTTCAATTTCTGGTGGTCCTAGAGATCGAGTACGTCGCATACAACTATTAAAATAAATAAAAGAAACTATAATTAGCTAAACTATTTTAAACTAACAAACAAAACAAATAAGAAAAACAAGTAGTAAACAAGGCAAGTCCTAACTCGAGTCGTTCTTAATACCCCTCAACCCGTGTCCCCCGGCAACGGCGCCAAAAACTTGATGTGCGAAAATATATATATAAATAAAACACAATTCGCAACTAAGCTTTAAAAACCAAACAATCTATCCTAGTTCACACAAACAGCAAGTGTACCGGTCGCGTATAGCACAGATGAGGAAAGTCCGGATATCGAACTCGAAGACACGTGAAAACGTTTATAATCACTAAACTCTAACCAAGACTCACCAAAATATTTAATTGATTTTTTTATAGATTTGATTTAACTACTTAACTTAACTAAATGAAAACTTTTGACAAAACTTTGGAAACTTTGACTGCAGTGATAAAAACGTCTACCTAGGTAAGAATCATATTGAAGGAGATGACAAGTCAATGGATTGAAAACTCTCACGACACCGGTTCTAAAGGATGACACAACTAAGGTTCGCTCAAGAAGGTCAGATCACCTCTCGGTCTCACTAACAAACTCTAACTTATTTTAGTTAATTTTAAGAACAAACCGGGAAAACAAATTATTAACGTGTTCTAATGCCGACTCACCTCTCGGTCTCACCGACACACTAGCCTAATGGAAACGAATACTACGCAACCAAGGATAGAGGAACAATTCAACTTAACTTAAACTAGACCAACTAATCACTCAAACATCTAAACCCGACAAGAACAAAACCCGCTCTCGCGCTATCTTAATTCTAACAAGTAAAAGTAATGAGACGAGTTTACTTCTTATCACCTCTCGGTCTCTAAGAAGGTGTTTCACAACTGATTTTATCTAATTAATTTACCCACTTATCCCTACGGTTGTACTTCCCGCAAATAAACCCTAAACACAAAGTAAAGAGCCTTAAACATGAAACAACTAATCAAAACCGATTCAATTAATTAAAGCACAAGGTTATTAGGTATAATCAAACAAAACACAGCCACTAAACACAATCTAATTTATTGTTAAATCAAACTTTACATTAACAATTTAAGCCATGATCATTAACAATCCATATTACTAGTCAAAACCTAACAATATTCATCAAACCTAGGTAGAACAAATGTTGGTGCATGTTTTGTAACAGATGATCTTTCGTGTTTGTTAGAATTGAGAGCAACGGTCAAAGGGGAGACTGTTGGTGCATTTTGTGACCGTCGCTATGCAATTCTGACCAGCGGAACAATACAGGCGAAGTTAGAACAACTTCGCCATAGGCGAAGTTGTAACAACTTCTGCCTTAGGCGAAGTTATCACAACTTCGCCTTAGGCGAAGTTAGCACAACTTTGCCTACTGAAGCCCAGGCCCGTGAATGTTTTGTCTATATATAGTTGTGTCTTGTTTAGTTTTAGGAATCTAGAAATCAGTGTGTGTTTGAGCAGCTTGTTTATTGAGAGAGAGTAAGAGACTAGAGTCGTGTGAGACGACCCGAGGTAGAGCTCACCTCGGGTCAGTCGTGTTTTCTGTTTTTGTTACGGTATGTAACGTGATTATTTTATATATGAATCTGCAGATTTGTTTATCCCGTTCTAGTATTTGTTTGTGTATTTGATCGTGTACGTGTTTGTGTTATTCGTCTGTACACCATAAACGAGTCTAGGAGGATTCCGCACTCCTAGACCTCGTGCGGATCTCGTATCGATCGGCAACGCCCCGGGGGGACCTACAAGTGGTATCAGAGCCTTAGGCTCTTACGCTATGGTTCGAGATCTGCGTTTTGGTGTTTCTGGCACGTTTCTGTGCGTTTCTGGCCGAACAGTTCTTCAGGCGAAGTTATTGTTCATCAGGCGAAGTTGCCGTCACTGTTCGTAGGGTTTCAGCGAAGATATAAGGTCCGGCGAAGTTATGAACAGGCGAAGTTGACTTTAGGCGAAGTTGACTTCTCGGCGAAGTTATAGCCAGGCGAAGTTATAGCCGGCGAAGTTATAGCCAGGCGATGTTAACTTTCGGCGAAGTTAACGAGATTAAAAAAAAAAGAGTATTTTGGAATTTTCCGTCTGTATGGCCAGGTGTACACGATTATTGTGAGACCGAAGATGTTGTTCCGTCAACGAGTGATCTTGTTATCTTTTGGTTTTACGTGTGAACAAATACGTGTCAACTCTGATTTGGAGTTGAGGTTGTGAATGGGTTATTGTTTGAAACTGGATAGTGACACATATTCGGGTGTTTGTGGGAAAGGAAATTGTTGTTGTTCGTGGTGACCAACCGAAGAAAGTCAAATTGAACTGAAGGTTTTTCGTCATTACTGGATTGCGGTCAGAGCATATTATTTATGTTATTTTCAAGGCGTTCGAGAATTGGATCCTGAAACGTGATGCTTATTTATTAGAGTGAAGATTCTGGAACAAGTTGGATTTAACCGGGAATTAAAGTGTTTATGTTCCTGATCGTTATCCCTGGTGATTGAAGATGCTTCAGATTTTTTAATGGTCATGTGTTAGATTCTGTCAGGGTGGTTTTGTGATGAAATTGATCACTTGATGTTGAGTAGTTGAAGATTAAACCTTATCATATGCCGACGAGTTGGTGAAGTTGTGGAGGAAGCCCAACTTCACGTGTTGGTGAAGTCAGATGGACTCACGTGATTGGTTGAGATGATCTATTGGCACGGGGATGCATCCATTACAAAGACCTCAATCGTTATAGTCGGAGAAGCTTACACTGAAGGGGAGATCTGATATGGAAGACGCTGGGTGATTGGTAGATTTGTGAAGCTACAGGACAGTTTCTGACACGGCTGGTTGACTGCAAACAGAGGATCATCAGTTAAGAGGGAGTCTGTTGGTGCATGTTTTGTAACAGATGATCTTTCGTGTTTGTTAGAATTGAGAGCAACGGTCAAAGGGGAGACTGTTGGTGCATTTTGTGACCGTCGCTATGCAATTCTGACCAGCGGAACAATACAGGCGAAGTTAGCACAACTTCGCCTTAGGCGAAGTTAGAACAACTTTGCCATAGGCGAAGTTGTAACAACTTCTGCCTTAGGCGAAGTTATCACAACTTCTGCCTTAGGCGAAGTTATCACAACTTCGCCTTAGGCGAAGTTAGCACAACTTCGCCTACTGAAGCCCAGGCCCGTGAATGTTTTGTCTATATATAGTTGTGTCTTGTTTAGTTTTAGGAATCTAGAAATCAGTGTGTGTTTGAGCAGCTTGTTTATTGAGAGAGAGTAAGAGACTAGAGTCGTGTGAGACGACCCGAGGTAGAGCTCACCTCGGGTCAGTCGTGTTTTCTGTTTTTGTTACGGTATGTAACGTGATTATTTTATATATGAATCTGCAGATTTGTTTATCCCGTTCTAGTATTTGTTTGTGTATTTGATCGTGTACGTGTTTGTGTTCTTCGTCTTGGACACCATTAACGAGTCTAGGAGGATTCCGCACTCCTAGACCTCGTGCGGATCTCGTATCGATCGGCGACGCCCTCGGGGGGACCTACAACAAACAAGATTAGCTACTAATTAAGTTTGGACAGCCATTAACATTCAAGTAAAACATCATAAACATCAACATAAACATAATCAAACTCATTCAAGATCCAATAATAATTAAATCAAAGTCAAACAATCAATTACTTGCCAAACAATCCAAAGAAAAAGATCAATTCAACTAGTTAGGGTTCTTAAACAAAAAGTAAAGTTTATGAGTGATTACTTAGGGTTTATGAACTGAGTTTATCAGTGTTTGTGATGCCTAGCAGCTGCACAAGACTCTCCTTGGTGTTCTTCTTCCTCTCCAGCCGTTCCTATAGCCACCATAGCCGCCACAAATTTCTTTTTTCTCTTCCTTTGCTGCTGCCGATCGCAAGTTTTAGGAGTTAGGGTTCTTTTTTTTTCGGGATTTAGGGCTGGATAATGGCTGAAAATCAAGTTAATTAACTTAATATAATATCATGTAAGGCTTCTAACTTGTGGGCTTGGGTCGGGCCTTGAGTTGTAGCTTTGAAACTTGACCAAAAAGGCCCCTAAAGTCTTCCAACTTAACTCTTTTTTTCACCATCTTTCATAAACCTACAATTAACATTTAAACTTCGTAAATTATTGCACTTAACCCCCAATACTTTCATAAAATAAACAATTAAGCATAAAAACCATGATAAAATCATAAGGAAAGTAAGTGTGTTTTACTACACATCATTGCCACCTTGTGCCTACGTGGCACGCGTGTCAATATCTATCAGACACCCAATCGTGGTACGCGATGGGTGTCTCTCTTGACCTGTAGCGTAGCGCGATGGGTCAAGAAAACAGATTTTTCATTTTAGCCCCTGAGGTTTGGAAATTGGTAGAATTGGTCCATTAACTTTGTAAACTTGACATTATTGGCCCAAAATTTACGTGATGTTACAGATTGCCTTCTTTTTGTAACATCCTGTTTTCCTGTTACGGTTAATAAAATATTAATATTAATTATTATGAGTCGGACTTGTGTTTGGTTAAATAAATGAGGGTAATGGACTTGGATTAAAAAGGAAGAAAGAAAGACTATGGGCTTAGACCCATGACCCATGATCCATAAATATATAAACTATAATTATTCATTTATCCATTCATTTCCACCCATTTCATACACCATCCAAAACACACACTTAAGCTCTCTCATTTTTCTCTCTTTCTCTAGCCGAACCCAAGAGGAAACCGAGCATCGATCTGAGGTAATGATGTTATGATCTTATATGGATCCAAACCCGCTAGATCTAGTCAAGAAACGATGAACCGACACCCTCAATCGTTAAAGTCATGAGATCCAGATGGAATCGGGTATAAACCGAACAAAAGACGAGCTTAGGGGTCACCCTAGCTCGGATCCGGATCGAACGGGACGAAAAACGGTGAAAACGATAAAAAAACGAGTGAGATCTCGATTTTTCAGCGAGATTCCGGTTTACCGGTGATGACGTCGCCGGAAAGGCGGCGCTAATGATTGGGAATACGATGAAAGGACATTTGACATTCTGTCAGATGCCCTAAACCCTAGGCGCGTGTAACAAATGGGGTCACGCCCATTCGTTAAGGAAGGAGTAACGAATGAGCTACATTCGTTAGCCCATTCGTTACGGATAGGTGACGAATGAACCCTCATTCGTTAGAAGGTCTATTCGCTAAGAAAGTCCATTCACTATGAAGGTTCATTCGTTATAAAGGTCCATTCGTCAAGAATTAACGAATGAGTCCATTCGTTATGAAATAACACACGCGTTAGAGGCAACGAATGAGCCCCATTCGTTAAGGAACTGTATAACGAATAAGAGTTTGATAGAATGACATAAAGGTCCCTGGAGTTAGAATAAAATGGTTTAATTGCATAGAATCCCTTGGACTTTATTAATTGATGAAAGATACCTTGAAGGGTTAATTAGTTAACAAAAAAATATTATTAAAGAATTCGAATGGAAATTTTGTTAAGAACAGCTTAACCCCAGCTAGGGGCTCTACCCCTTGGACCCCGCTAGGGGCTACCGCCCCTAAAACCTCGCTGCCAGGGGCACTGCCCTCGGACCCCCGTTCGTGGAGGGTTATAATTAAACTAGAAACACGATATGGGTATGGATACTTAATTGATACGTGTAATTGTTATACAGTTATCCTCCCCAAACTAAAGAAAGGGATTACCATTAACTCTGAACGTAGCCGCATTCAGGTGAGTTTCTAGCTCAATCTCCTTGTTATGTTTTCGGTGTTGTGTGCATACTCGATGTGATTAGTTAATACACTTACCTTAAGTGGTAAGTGTATGACTTATATGATTTATGTGATAATGATTGAGGTTATGAATGAGTGATTGTCGGTACGTGAACGATCTTTGGATATTGCACGTATCACCAGGAAATGTGAGTTTTACATAGATGCATGAATGATATATGAATGATTAAGAATATGTACGAATGTATATAATAGAATGTACATGTAAAGAAGCGTGTGTATGGTTGTATGGAAAGAAGGGACCAGGCTCTAATAATATCTGAGATATAGAAAAAAGGGACCAGACCCTAATGAAATCTGAGATAGAGAAGAAAGGGACCAGACCATAATAATATATGAGATAGAGAAGAAATGGAGCAAACCCTAATAATATATGAGATAGAGAAGAAAGGGACCAAACCCTACTAATATCTGAGATGGTAAAAATAGTTATGTATGTATTACGAAAGTATGAAAGTGTGATGGTATGAAAGTATGTAAGAAAGAAAGAAAGTATATATGTACGAATGAAAGAAAGGTAATAGGCTAAGTATGTAATATATATCTTCGGATACGTATATATGTAAGTATGTGAATGTATTGTATGTTGCCTGATTAACTAGAACTCACTCAGCCTAGCTGATTTTTAGTATGCACGCAGGTGAGTAGGATGAGACAGCTGACTTGAAAAGGGACACATGGCAGATGAATAAAGAAGCTGACATCTGAAGACTCAATTGTTAATATTTGAACTAAAAAGACATGTTTATATTATTTTAAATTGAGACTTATGTAATGAATGGTTGACTTTTAATATTATTCCGAGAAAGTTTAATTCACTCTGATATTTAGAACTGTGTTTATGAGTAAATCCAACGCAAAAGTAGGGCATCGGGACCGGGCCTTACACTTTTGATTGACAATTATCCAACCTGTGATGCTGATGTGCTGCATGGTGAAGTTTTTGAATGATATATTACTTTTGATGCAACTTGTAAAGTTTTTTTATCACGGTTATGTTTAGAATGGTTTGAAACTAGATGTATATGTTTTAGTAATCTAAATATTTTTGGAACGTTGTTTGGGTTTATGAAGTTGTATTAATGTTATGATGATTAGTAGGATATCTTAAGGGTGTGTTAATGTATGTACAATCCCCCGACCTGGACGAGATATTAGAGTGATGAGTCTGAAGCAGATCGAGAAAGTTGTTTTACATTTTTTGTCTCATGTATATTATATCCAACATTACAATAATTAATAGTTTTCAATTATATAAATCATTATTTGAATAGTTATTCGTAAATCATATTATAGAAATTGCGCATACTTTATATTCACTAACAATAATCTTACTCCCCCTTCCCCCCCCCCCCTTCCTAGTTGTTTAACTAACATTGTTTATATTTTCACTTTGGCGTCACTGGTCAATAACCTTGAGTACAACAAACAACCAAAGGATATTAGTCTTCAAATAAAAAAAATAAATATAAAAAATCAAATTCTCCAAATGTTAAAACATAACAATGAAAACATATCATTCATTTATTACTCAATAAATGCTAATCATAATTTGAATTTGAGGATGAAAATAATTTGGAGAAGTAATCAATTACATCATTTGATGATAAACTAAAGAGGAAACTTATGGATGTGTTTGACATTGATGATGAATCTAGCATGTCAGCAATTAAGTGTAAAACCTCAAATGTGGAAGAGAAGACCAATGTGTTTAGTGGTGTCATTAAAGATGGAGTTGATGACAAAATTACATATGGTATTAAACTTGCAACTCCTAAGTTGGAGAAGGTTTTAAAATGAATGGTTATGATTACCATTTATTTAATAAATAAAGACAATGATATGTTTTTAGGGTCAAGTTATTCTAGTAAGGGAAACAAAAATGAAAAGGATTTGTAGCCACATAAAAACCCTAAAAAAAGTAAAAATAAAAACATCATAACTCAAAATTTAATAAAAAATAAAAAAAGTAAAAAACAAAAAAATGTTTCCACCGTCTTTCTCGTTTTCATAAAAAACACACAATGGGAAGTGAAAAACGTCGTTGTGTCTTTTTGTTTATCATTATGTTTTTTGTTTATTTTCGTCATTGATTGTGTCTTTTTTCTGTATATATTGTGTTATATTACTAAATATTGTGCTATATTTTGTTCGGCATTGTGTTATATTTTGAGATCTATTTTGTCTTTTTTATTATAATTGTATATTTTGTTCATTTTCGTCATTGTGTCTTTGTTCTCAACATTGTATCTTTTCGTCATTTTTTTAATTTTTTTTAAGAACGGGAATGATGGTGGAAACATTTTAGTTTTTTTTTTATTTTTTTCGTTTTTTATTTATATTTTCAGTTATAATTTTCTTATTATTTTTTTTGAATTTATTTTAAAAGGTTTTTTGTGTGGTCTCAAATCCTTCTCACACTTCTCATTTTTGTCTCCCTTTATATTTTAACTTTACCTTATGTTTTTATTGTTATGTTTTAAGATTTGAAGACTTTTTTTTTATTTGAAGACTAATTTTATTTGTTTGCTTATTGTACTCATGATATAAGTTATAAAATGTTTTTTCATTTATCACATTTATCTTTGTTAGTTTTCATATGTTATGTATTTAAATTAAAATATGTTATGATGTCTTTTAATTCATGTAAAATTATTATTTATATATAAATACGACATTTGCATTTCGTTAAATTTATATGATTTTACATATGTATTACGTTTTATATATGTTTCATCCGTGTGTAACACGAGTACTATCCTAGTTGTATCAAATTCAATAGTAAAATCGGTTTTCAAATCCCCAACCTCATTAGCTTTGGTGTTTCTAGGGTTTCAAATCCTAGATTGTTAGTTTTCAAAACTGATTTTCCAGAACGACTATTTTAAAAAGGTTTATATAAAAAACAGTTTGGAGGCACATCCATCCCACCACCTTGGAGACATGGGTTAGACAAGAGTGTGTTTTGTAGGCAAGCTTGTTTAAATACCAAGCCAACTTTGCTCGTTTACAAACTGTCCAATTTTGAGTGACCCATGAGCATTTTGAATATTTATTAAATCTAAGTACTCGTACGCATCTCTTGTGTTGGGCCGAGCCAGAGCTAGATCATGTCCGATTGATTCAATCCTCCTTAAAATAAGGATTCTACATCAAAAATTTCTCTCATCTATTCTCCTCACTTGTAGATAATTCGCTGATGTGGTGTGCGCGGTGGTAAATATTATAATAGATTGGAGATTTAGCTTTGCACAAGATCGTGTTATAAATTTATAAAAGTGATTTCTACTAAATCTAAACACACACAAAATAGACAAGTGTACCTATCATATATGTAGAATAGTATTGGTAAGAACCAAGTATCAATCCGTGAACACAAATGTTTATAATATTGAATCTTCTTTTTAATGTAATCGGAGAGTTTTAATCATTTTGGGTTGATTTTTGAACTTTTTATAAATATTTATATATAATATATAGATGACAAGAAGAGAAATTTTAAACAAGTAGTTCAATTATGTGAAGGCTACCATCTAAGATCAAGAATCCACTCCATTGTTCCTTAATGATTATTAAATAAACATGTGATAAACTTGCCATAATAATATATGATAGACTATATTCCTCATTTTTGAGTGAACATATTCTATGACATAATAGAAAATAGCATGCATATTTTCAAGTAAATCCTATGCTTAATAGCATGCTACCACGAGAATGTCAATTTAAGTAGACAAATAGTTGGTAAAGTAGAACGATTAGGATTGACTTCAATTTCTCAAATACCAACCCTAATAACTTCGAGTGGATTAAGGGATCTAGCTGAACCCCTTCATTGTTGTTAAGGTTTCCTCCAGCTGCGCTTCCTTCTTCTTCGGTGTTGGAAGCTGTTTCTACCGAAGGTCGTTGGACACGACGAGGCCTGCCACGACGTCCAGTGCGGCCTCCTGCTCCAACAACTGCCCTAATCCAGCCATCGTATTCTGGAAAGGAAAACACAAACGTCATCACTCAAGGAACTATTTAGTACAAGAATAGTAAGGCTAACAGGTAATAACAGTGGCCAGCTGTGATTAGCTGATCACGTTACTTTCCGTGTCCTATACACTTCCCTTTATGAGTCTATTTGTGCTGGTTCTACTCTAAACAGTTAATCAATCAAGCAATCAATTACTCCTATCCCTAACATTCACATATCCTTTCTTTAGCAATTAAGCTAACATTAACATACACATTTAACTATACACTATACTGTTACTGAGCTTGCTTGAGCGACACATGGCTATCTTGAACTGGCATCTCCTTTCATTTCTTACTTTAATCCCATTCTCTGTTCGAGTCTAAGCATGTAGGATGCTTAAATCTCTCGAACTTTGCTTTGATACCAACTTGTAAGGCCCCCTTACCGGTAGCCCTACTTTAGTGTTGGATTTACTCATAAACACAGTTCTACAAATCAGAGTTAATTAAAACTTTCGCGGAATAATATAAACTGTCAACCATCCATTACAAACATCCATAACTTGTCTTTTAAAAACATAATATAAAACATAGTATCAAAACATCACACAAATCTTCAGATGCCAGCCTCTTCGATCTTGCCATGTGTCATGCTCAAACCAATTGTCTCAACCTGTTAACCTGCATGCATACTAAAAGTCAGCTACGCTGAGTGAGTTCTAGTTAACCACATAACTTACTTTACATACACATATACGTTCCCGTAGGTACGCATTACATACTTAACCTGTCCATCATTCTTTCATATACATTCATAACTAACCTTACGTTATAAAGAGCATTCGCCCTACATACCTCGGATATTATTAGGGTCCGGTATCCTCCATCCTCGGATATTATTAGGGTCCGATACCCTCCATCCTCGGATATTATTAGGGTCCGGTCACCCTTCATCCTCGGATATTGTTAGGGTCCGGCACCCTTTCTTCCATACCTTCATAACATACTTTCTATATACATAATCGTAAGTTTCGCACATACATATATCATTCATTCTTCATCTTACAACATACATATGACACCAACCATTTCCTGACAGTACATGCAATTCCGAAGATCGTTCATGTATCGACAAGAAATCATTCATACATTTCACATAATACAAATATGGCATACACTTATCACTTAGGATAAGTGTATTAACAAATCACATCGAGTATGCACACAGCCCTGAAAACATAACAAGGAATGGGGCTAGAAACTCACCTGAACGCGGTTACGTTCACCGTTTATCGTTATTCCTTTCTTGAGCTGTGTGCGGCTAACTGTATAACAATTACATGTATCAATCCACTGTCGCTATATATATTGTGTTTCTAGTTCAATTATAACCCACAACGAACGCGGGTCCGGTGGCAGCGCCCCTGGCAGCGGGGTTCTAGGGGCGGCAGCCCCTAGCAGGGTCCAAGGGGCAGAGCCTCTGGCTGGAGTCGAGTTGTTCTGATTCGTGGTCTAATTCGCTATTCTGGTTCGTTATCTCATCATAACTTGACTCGCCATCTGGTTCGTTATCCTCACATAACGAATTAGCAAGTAACGAATCACCTGATTCGTTACTTGATTCGTTACGCTAATTCGTTGTCTGAACATCATATGATTCGTTACCTTAGCATAGCGAATGAGCATATAATGAATTACCAGATTCGTTACCTTATCTAACGAATGGATAGATAATGAACTTAAGAGCTCATTCGTTATCAAGTCTCGCAAATTGGGTCCCATTCGTAATGAACGTGTAACGAATTGGTCAAACATAACGAATCATCTCATCTTATCCAGACTTTGACTTAGGGTCAAAGTCAAAATCGTCAAGAACACCCAACAGTCAAACTATATTAGATCTGCGATTAGACATTCATTTCTTAACCAAAAATCATGATTTAGGTATCATTGGAATCGTCTATGCAGCGCCTACAAACCCCAAGGGTCCAATCATCCAAATATCCGTGTTTTCATGGTGCGATTTATGTGTATATATACGGGTTTCTTTAGGTTAACATTTAACCTATCAAACGCTAATCAATTTCAGTAAGATTTTGTTGTTTTGGATTCGTTTATAACAAACTAACACAGATCTATGACTTCCCAAACCAACCCGAACCTATACGAACGATTTCTAATTATAAACATACCTTAAGCGAGTCGAACTACGAACACGAGCTGGTCTTTGACGTTGTTTTGGTTCGTCACAATGATCTAGCACTAACGAGCTCGGGTTTTCGCCTTCGGATCTTGGTTCGGGTTATAGGATGATGTGTGTGTTTTGGAAGGTGTAGGCTAAGGTGTAGAGATGGATGAAAATGGAAACGTTTAGGGTTTAAGGGGTATTTATACTCCCTTAGCCCATGGACCTAAGGCCCGTTCCATCTTATATTCCATCTTCTAAAGTCCAAGCCCAACCGTGTACAGTTTATTATCTAAACCGTTAAACGACACAATATCAAATAATCGAAATCTTTTTATTTATTCTTATAGTAGAAAACAGGGTGTTACATAATTCCTTCGGACGGCGCCGGAAAAAAAGTGGAATCGCATGGTGAAAAATGTGGGGTCGTAGTAGATGGGGGCTTGAGCACCCGGTGCACGTTCGAGCCAAGCTGCAGCCATTATCGGAAATTATAATCGGAAGAAAGGTGGATTGTGATTGTGGATTCTGATTATGGATTATGGATTGTGTTGTGAATGGTATTTAAACACCATCGGAAACCGCCGATACATCTCCCTGACAATTTGAATTTGGCGGCACAAGAAACTGTAAAGGCAATGATGACGTCGCCACTCGTCAAATCAACGTGTGGCCATTAATGACGATTGGACACGCTTAAAAATATTATAGTGTGACCATTTATCACTTATAGCCACACATAATAAGTGTATCTGTGACAATAAAAAACTTAGAAAAAATAAAACTAAGATATTCTTTGGTTACACAACCTCATATAAGTGGCCATTAATTACATTTGGACACAATAAAACATCCTTTAAGTGTGACAATTTATAACTTATAGCAACACATAATAACTGTATCCGTGACAATAAAAACTTATAGAAAACAAAACTAAGATACTCTTTAGTCACACAACCTCGAATAAGTGGCCATTAATTACATTTGAACACACTAAAACATCCTTTAAGTGTGACAATTTATAACTTATAGCCACACATAATAAGTGTATCCGTGACAATAAAAAACTTATAAAAAGCAAAACTAAGATACTCTTTGGTCACACAACCTCGTATAAGTGGCCATTAATTACATTTTGACACACTAAAACATCCTTTAAGTGTGACAATTTATAACTTATAGCCACACATAATAAGTGTATCCGTGACAATAAAAAACTTATAAAAAGCAAAACCAAGATACTCTTTGGTCACACAACCTCGTATAAGTGGCCATTAATTACATTTGGACACACTTAAAAATATTTTAGTGTGACCATTTATAACTTATAGCCACACATAATAAGTGTATCTGTGACAATAAAAAACTTATGAAAAATATGAGTAAACTACTCTTTGGTCACACAACGTCGTGTAAGTGGCAATATATTTTTAAGCGTTTTAGCCACATAACTAATAAATACAATGGTTGTTCGTCATATTTCGCCACTTTATTAAAAATGTGGCTAGAAAATGTGACATTAGGTCACACAACGTAATATAAGTGGCTATATCTTTTACCTTTTAGACACATCTCTTATCAATATAGTAGCCGTTTGTCAAATTTGGCCACACTATTAAAGCATGTGGCTAGTTAAATGTCACAGTTTGTGGCTAATGCATGTGTTTTTGGTCACATGTATCAAAGATCAAACAAACTATGACTGTAGGTCACATTTCGCCACATGTTTTTATAATGTGGCTAGTTTTTGTCACAGTTTTTTTCAAAGTGTAGCGAAAAGTACCTGACTGGGTATAGAATGGTCACGTGAAGAATAATATGTGTGGCCAAAACATTCTGGAAGGTTTTCAAACATGGTCAAAACCTTTTAGCCACACATTTAAGCCGAAGTGTGGCAAATCGCCCAGACCACATGTGTGGCCGAAGGTCGATATTCACGTAGTGTTAGACTATGTGAAGTGAGCGACAATTTTGGTGTGACGAGGGGAGACAACCCCCCCCCCCCCCCAATGGGGCGATAAAATGGGTGATAAGGTGGTGAGCGACTAGAATTTGTCGCATGTGTGTGTTTTGATTTAATACTATTATATTATGTATGTGTAATATATATACATATATAAGGGCTACAAAACCACTACACCTTTAAAACAAAAACCCACATTTCGTTGATCGGAGCGTCACATAGCATAAATCGCCCCATTTTTAGTCCCTCCACCACGCAAGGTTACAAAACAAAGAAATTCAACATTTTCATATAGGTAAATAATTTGAATAAATTTTTTTTATTATTTTCCGGTTAACTTTTTGAATCTGTGGTAATAAATAAAAATGTTTATAGAAACTACTTTAACCAATAAGACTAAGAGTGATAAAAGACATGTTTAAAAAAAAGAAAAAAAATTACAACTATTTTGATAAATACTTTCAAAATCACTCATTCTGGTAAATATTTTTCTCCACACCCTATTGAGAGAGAGAGAGAGAGAGATTGATTGATTGAGAGAGATAGCTCTCCAAAATGAATGTTGTATAAATTGAGGATAAACTTTTTATAATTATGGTTATGTATAAATTTGTCATGGAATTTGAAAATTCAAATAGTCGTTGATATTATAATAAATTGTAAAGTTAAAATACAAAAGGGAGACAAAAATGAGAAGTGTGAGAAAGATTTGTGACCACACAAAAAACCCCCTTAAAAATAAAAAATAAAAAAAACATAACTCAAAATATGAATAAAAAACGAAAAAAAAATTAAAAACTAAAATGTTTCCACCATCATTCCCGTTCAAAAAAAATGACAAAAAAAACACAACGCCGAGATAAAAAACACAATAACGAAAATGAACAAAAGACACAATTATAACTAAAAAAAACACAATAAATCACAAAATATAGTACAATGCCAAATAAAATATAGCACGATGTTGAGTAATATAACACAATATAAAGAAAAAAAAGACACAATCAATAACGAAAATAAACACAAAACACAATGATAAACAAAAAGACACAACGACTTTTTTCACTTACCATTGTGTTTTTTTTATGAGAACGAGAAAGACAGCGGAAAAATTTTTGTGTTTTCACTTTGTTCGTTTTTTTATTAAATTTTGAGTTGTGATTTTATTTATTGTTCCTTTTTTTTGAAGGTTTTTTTGTATGACTACAAATTTTTCTCATCATTCTCATTTTTGTTTCTCTTCAAAATAAATTTACCCTTATAATAAGATATATATTAGTTTAGATATTTTTGATGATTTTTATGTCTTTTAAGATGATTCTATAAATATTACATTACTAGTTTTTATCCACAGTATTACGGGGGGGTGTTTTATATTATTTGTTTCTAATATTTATATATTTTTTGAATTTTTATTTTTTTTATTGTATGAAAGTTAATAATATACTTATGGTTTGATGATAATCTGTTTCATAAATAAATGAGTGTTATAACCCGGTTTAAAAGCTATATAGGTTTTATGAGACCTAAGACCCGTTTATTTTTTTTATTATAAAATTGGTTTTTTAATTATAAAAAATATATATATCTTTTATAAATAAATCAGATATTAATTTTTAGTATATCTCTACATTATAGGATTTTAATATCAAATATTTGGTGATATTAATTTTTAATTTAATGAGATGTTAAAACCCATTTAAGAAATATATGGGTTTGATGAGACCCATATCCGTGAATTCGGGTCAAATGCATGAGAAGCCTTCATTTAAAAATCAAGCAAATCTGGTGACTTCAAAAAAAGGAGGAGCGACCACATCGCGACACGAAGGATTTTTATGGTTTCGTTTATATATATTTAAGAGAGATATATTTCGCTATAATGTTAACTAGGCTATTGACCCGTGTACGACACGGGTGGAAATTTATAAATCATATAAAAACGTCAGTTAATTTAAAATTATAAAATAGGTTGTTATATAGTTGGATGGGTACATGATATTTAGTTGTTAATAATACCGGTAAAAAAATTTATCATCAAACATAACTTTCAACGAAATTAACATCCTTTATACAATTATTCGATAGATAATCCAAAGTTCAAAATGAAAAATTCATTAACTACAAAATAGTTCTTTATAAACCACATTTGTAGTTTTGTTTGTAACTTTACCGTCTTTGTCTAATATAAGCATTTTAACACCATCTCTACTCTTCATTTGTGAAATTCCCTATGTAATTGCTTATTTGGTATTTATCGTGACAACTATTAAATATAAAAACAGAAGAATGGTTATAAAAGTACTTGGTATAACCTATGAAATAAAGTGTAAATACATGTACTTTAATAAAAGTTGAATTAATATAAAAAAGTAACATGTGTTATTTGAGTTTATACATATAGAACCTTGTTTAGTAGTTGGCGGTTCATTTTTTTCTCCAACGTATAATCGATTAACATTAAATGATGTGATTGGACAAGTAACTGCATAGTTAATTGTTATTAGAATAAAATAAGCAAAAAGTTTATAAAACTTAACATATTTTAAAAAAAATTATTGTCTATACTAACGTATGTTATATTTTGTAAAATATTTAAAAAAAAAATGGTTATGTAATATGTTAATGTAATTATAAAGGTATTTGATTGTTAAAAATGAAACATATAAAAATAAAACGGAAATATACAAAATAACAATCTTAATTCTTATCATTCCAATTTGTAATCATTTTTGACATAATACGCTTTTAACATAGTAATATGTTAAAATGAATACCTATATTTTTGGGTGTATGCTCAATTTTATAAAATACATAGCGCATAGCAAAAAATATATATACTTAAATTTAACATTTATAGTATATCTCATAACTTGATATAAATATTATAATTGAATCCAACAAAATAATAAATAAAATATAAATATATGAAAACGTATTAACGAATAGTCATTTTAAAATATTACCGTTGGATATGATACTCAATGGTTCTCTTTCCGTTGACACTGCACGTTTTCAAAAAATAAAATATAATATAACATTTAGAGAGAAAACAAATAATATTAAAATGACTAATCGTTTATATTATTTCTCTTATTGGAAGAGGATGACTCAAAAACACTACGTTTCATGGACTTAAAGACATCTAAAATAAAATATAATAAGGCTTTCATACCAACAAATAGGAAACACTAAACATGTTGACAATAAAAATGTATATAGGATGGCGCAAGATTTTATTTATTTAACAAAGGGTTTAACTTCAAAAAAAATAAACATACATACATTTGTCTACTACAAAAGTATAGTATCGGTTAACTTAAAACGGCATGAAGAACTTCAAAATCTTGCATCTCAAACTTCATAAGCAACCAAGTATGAACATTGACATATTGTGTTTTAATATATAGTGTGTCAAATGTAACTCAAGAAAATGTATTGAATATATAGTGTTTAAGTTTACATATGTTAGGAGAAGACTAAGTTATTTATTTGCCAGAAATTATGTTTTACTTGTGTACAAAGACTATATGGAATAAGTTAAGGTGTATTTTGTTTTACCAAATTAACATAATATTAAAGTGATTAAAAAAATCACAAATTAAACACCGATTGGGTCGTATTGCCATAATTTGAAAGTCAAATATAACTTTTTTATTTTTGTACACGTTCAAAAATGGAAAAATGAAATGACTTTAATTTCGAAGGGACTCTAATACAAATATAATATATCTATATGTATTCTAACTTTAATTTAGACGCGTTAATTAACCGTTAAGTAAATTATACGTTTTATATGTTAACATAATATGGTTCAACAACTTTATTAAACATTTACACATATAAAATAAACGTCTAATAAGTAATCAATAATTTAGACCCGTTAACAAAATCCACTCTTTGATTTATTAAATGGTTGAGTGAGTTAATATTATTTAAAATTTGACCAAAATGATAAGATACAAATCCACATTTAATGATAAATTTAAATACTTTCAATGAATCCATATTCTTAAAACAGGAATGATAACGGGTTCGAGGGTTATACGATGCATTGAATGGTTTTTTAAAAAAATATTTTGTTTTAGGATTATTTTATTGTGAAGAAAAATACAGAAATTGTTGATATAAGTGGAATGAATTGAAAATGACCTATAAGAAGATGTCATGTGAACTTAAACTCAATTCGTTTAATAGTATAGGTAGATATTTTAAATTGATCAAAAATACCATAGTTAATATTTATTACGAATAATGTAAAGAAGGAAGTGAATATTTGAAGTTTTTAATTAAAAAATTAATGTAATAAACTATGACTTAGGAGCAATGTGAGAGTGCGACAAATTCAAAAAAAGAAAATTATTTTTTTTATGTACTTAATATTTCTTTAGGGCCTCGAGTAAAGGTCTCGGCTGGATGTGCCCACCCTCGGTAATATTTTGAGTTAATTACTGGATGTTCTATGTTGTTTGGCCTTTTACATGTTGGGTTTGTAAATTTAAAAATTTATATAAAATGTCGTTGTCTATATAATCTTAATCTTACATCTATATAATATACATAAACGAAAACACAAAAATCTTACGTGTCGCGATGTGGTCGCTCCCCCTTTTTTTGGAGTCACCAGATTTGTTTGATTTTAAAATGTAGGTTTCTCATGCATTTGACCCGAATTAATGGGCATGGGTCTTACCAAACCCAGCCAGATATTCCTTAAATGGATTCTTACTAAATTATTGATGTAAAAATCCTATAAAATAGGATATACTAAAAATTAATATCTTATTTATTTTTAAAAAAATATATATATATTATTTAAATTAAAAAACCAATTTTATTAATAAAAGAAAGGTCTTGGGTCTCATCAAACCATAAGTATATTATAAACTTTCATAAATATTATTTATAATTAAAAACCAATTTTATAGTAAAAAAAATAAACGGATCTTGGGTCTCACCAAAACCATATAGCTTTTAAACCGGGTTATAACATCTCATTTATTTGTAAAACAATTTATCATCAAACCATAAGTATATTATTAACTTTCATACAATAAAAAAAATATAAATTCAAAAAATAAATAAACATTAGAACAAACAATATAAAACAACCCCGGTAATACGGGGGATAAAAACTAGTGTGTATATATATATATATATATATAAATGAAATCTCTCTATTTTCTCTCAAGCCATCAGATTGTTTTATTTGTAAATGGTGGTTTTTCATGCATTTGACCCGAATTCACGGGTATGGGGTCTCACCAAACCCAGATAATCATTAAATGGGTTATAACATCTCATTATATTAAAAATTAATATCACCAAATGTTTTATATGAAAATCATATAAAATAGGGATATACCAAGAACTAATATCCGATTTTTTTTTAAAAAAAATATTATTTATAATTATAAAACAATTTTATAGTATAGAAAAATAAGAGGGTTATGGGTCTCATCAACCCAATATAGCTTTTAAACGGGGTATAACATCTCATTAATTTAGGAAACCCTTTCATCATTATACCCTAAGTTTATTATTAATATCCTTACAAAAGATTAACATTAAAATACAAAATAATATATAAATATTAGAAACGTAAAATGTAAAACAAACCTTGCAATCAAATCCTAATTTAATTTCTCAACATGGATTTAGTTACATTAGCAATTCTTTTTTCTTCTAAGTTTAACTTAAATGAAAAGTTTCACAAAATAGTATCTAAATTATAACAAATGAACATAAACGAATAAATATAAAAACTATTCATTAAAAATTGAGCATTACCAAACATAAATTACTCAAAACAGGTTCAAGTATATTATTAACTTCTTACAATAAATAAATTAAAATCCAAAAAAAAGTACATTCACAATATTATAAACGAAAATTTTAAACAACCCTCGTAATACGGGGGATAAAAACTAGTCTTGAATATATATAAACGAAACCTTTAAAAACTATCTGGCTGTTTCCTACATCATCTCAAGCCACTAGATTGTTTTATTTGTTAATTGAGGTTTCTCATGCATTTAACTCGAATTCACGAGTATGGATCTCACCAAACCCTGTTAACCCTTAAACAGGTTATAGCATCTCATTATATTAAAACTTAATCTAGCAAAATATTTAATATGAAAATCTATAAGATAGGGATATACTAAAAACTAATATCAATTTTTTTTAAAAAAATATATCATTTATAATTAAGAAACAATTTTATAGTAAAAAACAAATGGGTAATGGTATCACCAAGTCCAGATATCTTTTAAATGTGTTATAACTTCTCATTTATTTGTGAAACGCTTTCATCATCGAACCCTAAGTATATTATTAACTTACTTACGAGAGATAAAAACAACCCTCGTTATACGAGAGATAAAACCAAGTATAATATTAATAATAATAATCTATATATATACTATATCAAATGCATGAGTTAGACCATTCTCATCCCTTCCCATATAATTAAGGATGGGAATTTGCAAAATATAGGGTGGAGTTATGAATAGTTGTGAGTGTAAATTATAGGGTTGAGAGAGAAATGGAGTGATTTTTTGTAAATATTGGGAAACTTTGTTTGCCCCTATTTGTTTTAAATATTTGTTGAATTAGTTGTGAGTAAATAAGAAAGAAAACTATAATGATAAATGTATACAAAAATATTATTTAATTAAACATGAGAGAGAAATGCTGTATTTTTAGTATACTTATAGAGACAGGGATGACGAACGGGCTAAGAATGCTCAGCCTCTTAAATTTTAAGAGGTACAACCACTATTTCATATAAAGTATAAACACTACGAATACAATTTTGAAAATTTATAAGTAATATTGTATTTTGGGCCCTATTTACGGTTAAGATTATTAGTTTGAAAACTGTTACAAATATGATCATTTTAACTTCAACAAAATTGGGTTGATTCATAAAACACTTACACATAAATCATTTATCTTTACCCATTTATTTGGTAAATTCATTTAAAATTTTTGTTTATCCTACATCTTATAATTATTGTGCTTTAAAAAAACCGAACTTATCATATTGCAACGTGTTTATTTTTGTTTATATTTCATTGTAAATTTTATTTTATTTTGAGGTGTTTATTTTAATGTACAAGTTAATTAAGCATAAGAGTATAACTCAAATACGTAATTATAAATCTTAAATATAATTTCAAATTTAACCTTTCAACAATACTAAGCATTTTTAAATTTAATTAATAATTACCCTTCCATCCCCTTAAATTTATCTATATATTCATCTATTTTTTTTACAATCACGATGTGTTTATTTTTGTGAATGTTTCAATATAAAATTTTACCGAATATCGATGTGCATGTTAACAACAAAATGATTTTGTGTCATTTAAAATAATGTGCACGTTATCGATGTGCATGTTAACATATATTGTTTTTAGTATTTTTTTATTTTTCGGGTTAACTATGAAGAACTTTGAAAGAACAAAAAGCGTTCGAGTTATAATGGGATGTAAGCCAAATGGGTTTAGGTCTCTATAAAATAAAAGAAATATTCATTTATTTTTTGAAAAAACCGTATCTTACAATATGTTTAAAAGTAATAAAAATATGTTAAAACATATTCTTGTTGCCGCAACATCGTACGCGTTTACTACTGGTGGTTATTCAAACATGAGTGTCCTTTGAGTGGATGGACGTCAACGTATTTTGTACATAAACTAGTGTTATACCCGATGTGATGCGCCAGACATGTTTGTAAAACCCAAGCGATGATAACCCAAACATTGTTGATCCCGGGCGTTAAGGCGACGCAAATTCGGTCGGTTTTGATTAAGTGCATTATGATACCGGAACTAAAACAAAAAATAAAACAAAACATATAAAATTTGAGGTGGATTAATTGAGTGGCATAAGTCGGTAACACTCGGGCGTTGGGAAGATCCTGAAGTTGAGGCGGTGAGTCTACGCATATTCGGCTGATTTCCGTCACACATGTTACGGTACCGAATTTAAAACAAAATACAGTGAGTCTACGCAAATTCATCCAATTTTTGTTATGTTTGTCACGGTATACGAAACTAAAAACACAAAGTTTGTAATTGTAATATATAATAATATTATTACTCTTTATTATTAGTATCATTATTTTCTACCTATTATAATAAAGTAAAATAATTGTTAACATGTGTCAGTTTGTCGTTAATCCTTACAAACTTTTTCCCTCCAAAACTAATAAATGTCATAGATAAATAATTATTCATTTTACGTTTATATTATATCTAAAACATAATAAACACACTCCATTTATATTATATCTATAACATAATTAAATTATTTACTTTTCTTTAAACTCTATTTATATTATATCAATACACTTTTATAAAAATAAATATTTACATATTATACTACTATACATTGTTAGAATATATTTCACAACGACAAACCGTGTGTCACACCCCAACCTATGGCGGAAATGCCGGGCGTGAGCTGATTGCTCACAGCTCTCAATGTACTATCATACAAAAATAAAGGTCACATTATCTATTAAATTTAATTAAATATTCAGATAATCAAATACCAAATACAACTCATTAAACCAACAATAAATACAAATTTAATTCTTGATTATATCTTTTTTAACTTAATACTTCACCAAATCTTGCAACTAGTTCAACTGCGTATAAAATAGAAAGGTTTGTCAACAACACATGTTGAGTGAGTAAATGTCACACCCTCAAAATCCACTAACGGAGTTTTACCGTCAGAGGGTGTGAACTAACAAGATCGTAGTCATTAGTAAACATCATAATTTAAGTTTTTAAAACAACCAAGACAATACAAGTCTTAAGTAAAAATGCGGAAGCGTAAACTGTAAAGTAAATTGTTGCGCCACACAGGACGACTTAAAGCAAACAGTTTTCATGATGATATTTAAATGGAATTTAATTCATAAGAGTTTAGTGAATGCATGTCCTAAACCGCTCGCCCGCCTCGCCTACCTGAGATAAACATACTAAAAGTGTCAACACAAGGTTGGTGAGTTCACAAGTTTAAATAAAATTAAGCGTTGCGTTTTAGCGTTACCAGATAGAGTTATGTCATTTATATACCGACTGATTATCGTTTGCCTTACCACCATGTCAACCACAACCATGGTAATGTGTTAGCCAAAATTACACCCACTCGATCTACAGTCGAGTTTAGAGTTGGGTGGGGTTTGTCAAACCCAGTAGTCCCACTCAACACTGGCTCGCTATTATCCAATATTAACTGGTTCGATTGTTTAGAAGGACTTAGTTGGTTTGTTGTCACTTAGCCTTACAAGTGATATATAAAGAAATAAACAAAATCTAAAGCGTTGGAATATGTTATCTCCCCCTAATAAAAGCGTTAAAGAGTAAAAGGGGTCGTGAAACTCACTGTTTGCGAAATTATCGAAATCCAAGAAAAGCGTGCATTAAAGAAATCTTCACTAGTGCTCTAAAAACAAAAATGATATTTCTAAGTATTTTGAACTATGAGTGAGTCTATATACTCGACACATGAAAACTATGCATGAGAGGTTACGTTTGTGAAACAAGTGCGACTCGACAACACGTTGGTGATAAATTACTGGTGTGATTAAGTATGGTATTTAAATGTTACTATGATACATTATCAGTAAAACATCTACCACAAGGGAAATTAGGTCAAACACAATTCAAACATCGATCAAATAATCACTTTTCACATTTAAATCAAGCATTCAGCAGCTAAGTTACCGAGACAAAATTTAACACATAAAGATTACTCTATTTCACTATCCATAACATGTAGATAAAATTACCAAAATTTACCACAGAAGCACACGTGAGTTAGGTTTCGAAAAATAGTTTTATTATATTTTTATCTTACACGGTTTTATCAAAAGAGTCAAAACAACATAGTAGGTACACAACAGTCATTAGCATGCGCAACAAAGAGGTCTTGACTAGTCCCGTTACATGGTTAATCCATTTAATGCAATTCCAATTGGGTTAGATTCCACACTCAATTTGTTAACTTCCAGAAGTCGAATTAACTCAATTGGTCTCGTCGTTTGTGAGATATACTATTAGAAAAACAGCCTATAAAAAGGCTTCCCGAATCAGAACTGCACAACTAATTTGTAAATTAATAAAAACTGACTTCCGCACGTCCAAAAATCACAAACTTAGATTCTTTAAAAACTAGACTCGACCTAATACATCATAAAATCAATAATCACTTCAAAACATATCATTAATATCAAGTTACAGCCGTTTTTACATGCATTTATGATTCTGTCCAGCATCAGTTTTCACCAAACTTCAACAAACTACTAATCTATGAACAATTAACCATGCATGCAACCATAACTCATCAATAATCAATAACTTTAATATTTAGGGTTTATGATTAATATGCTTAATGATGCAAATAATTGATAGAATTGATTAGATAGGGTGTTTAATTTACCTAGCTAGCACCTTGGGTCTTCAAACAAGTTGTAATGCCTTATATGTATGTGTGTGTGTGTTCGATCGACAAAGAGAGGGGGGGCTGCCGTCGCAAGGGGAGAGGGAGAGAGGGGAAAGGATTAGGGTTTGGGTAATAGTTTTTTATATATTAATTTATTTAATCAAGTTACACTTTACACCCCAAACTTCTAGTTAATGTAATTCTAAGGCAAACTCGTTTAGTTCTATGATATAATGTTACACACCAAGCATGTAGTCACCTATAATATAACACGTATTTATTTCAAGTACTTTTTTATTTTATTTATTGTTTGTTCACCAACGGTTTGAGTCGACCCGTGTGTGGTTCGGTGAAACTCCGAAAGACTACTTGTGTAATGATTGTCACCTATCATTTAAACTCTAATTAAATGCAATCAGGAATACGTTAACTGGAATGACATAGTTCGTGTGATCTTGAGTTTGAATTAACGGATTTCGGGTTAACGGAGTTAACCTGAAATTGACGAGTGTCACATCATTCCCTTGTTGAAAGAATTGTAGACTTGAGGTAAGCCATAAGTGTATGGTAGTGCTCGGTCGAGGATTTTATCTTAATCGTGAAACAGGGAGGTATTGTGTGTGCACCAAGGCTAGAGTCTGGTTTTCTGGAGCGGCACAAGGCACATCGCACATGAGTTCCTCTTGTAGGTACGACCGTGTTTGGAGTGCTACAGGTAGATTTTCTTAATTTTTCATTATGTTTTTATGTGATCATCATTGATAGGCCGAATACTCCTACAAACTCACAATCAAAATGATTAATAATTTAATTATGTGAAAATGCACTAAAAAAATTATGTACAATTTTTTATTTCAACCCCTCAAAGGTTAATTTTTGGTCACTTCAAGTTTCACGCTTTATACCATGTACTTATCTTATACGTTTTTTTCTTTTTCTTTTTTTTTTCTTTCAAACTCTTGTTTCATTATTTTTCTCTTATAAATTTTAAAATTTAATGTCTTATAAAATTTTAATTTATACGCGTTTATGTATATTTTTCATTCAAAATGAAGCTGTACGTCAAATATATATAAGTCATCGAAATATAAACATACGAGTTGTCAAAATTCATTTTAGATTTAGATTTTTTTTACAATTTCATTTTCTCTTCTTTCTACAACTTTTAAAATGTTTTATATAATCCAAATTTATACATGCCTATTTTAATAACGTTAATTTTTTAATTATTTCATTTTTTGTTGTTCCGACACGCTAATATTCTCAAATGATCGAACATGATTTTCATTAATAGTTTAATTTTTTTTATATATATAAGATGTGCCACAATACACGGGTTGGTGACGGTCTCGTTTTGTATATAAAGTTTCGATTGTGATCAACGACGTGAATGCGTCATTTTTCTTATATGAGTTACGTATGTTATCAATACCCCAACACGCTGGTTCACGGAAACTTTTCGACGTTATTTTTTATCACGGTCTTACCCCTTCAACTCGCGGGTTCACAACAACGTTTCAACGCCAGGTTTTCATAGTCTTACGTCCTCACCAGTACAACAGGTATTAATACCAGTTATATGTAAGTATTTGATTAATTCTATCTGAAGTGTCCCACTCTCCCACTTGTGAAGATGATGAGAATCTCCAAAGACATGACAACATGATTTAATGACTTAAACTTCCATTAATCATGTCTTAAAGTGACACTTAAACTAACAAAATAAGATTTTAACAAAGCATATCTGTTTATTGGACTTGACCACTGACTACTGAATTCATTTAATGATATTAATGACGTTATTAATAGTAATACAAACGTCACTATGAAAAGGCCACTGCTTCAATTGTTTAAGAAGGATAAAAGTAAGATATTAGGAAACCAGGAGGGCTAGCTTGTCATACTCATGTAAGTATGTAACCAAGGGTGTCAATTGCGTCCGAATGTCCGATTAATGGATTGATGCGTCAACATTGTTGGGAATTTAGGCCCAATAACACGAACACAAAATTTGATCTCAGTCAAGATCAACTCATATATTTATTATAATCCTTAGACATTCTAATTACATATCCCTAACCTAACCATCTATTGAAGCTAAGTAACTTCATAAGCATACCATGGATTTAACTCCTATATTCTAGGCTTTCAGACTAATAAGCTAAACATGCAAATAAGAAATCTTTCTAATTGTTAATTCTAAACATTCAAACTATTGATTAAATACTAAGTAACTTAACTTTTTCAGATTTCAAAATAACCTATTTCAAGATTAACTTCCAATGCCTAACTCTGACACAATTAAAATCGATGGATGTTTGTGTTAACTATTTTTAATATCCATTTACAAATATAAGGAATACATGGTGATTCCGTAATAATTTAAACTAATAATTTCAGCTTAAATGACACACATGTGCGCGCGCGCACACACACACACAATATATATATATATATATATATATATATATGGAGAGGACTAGAGAACTAATAAAGATATATTTTTAATTTAATTAAAAAAATATTTTAAATTTTTTTTCTTTCATTTTTCTTATATGTTGCTAGTCTTCACAAAAATAATAAATAATAAAAAAACAAACTAATTATAGTGCACATATGCAACACGTCAACTTTTTTTTATTGCATATGTGCAATAATATTAATAGCATATATGCAATTGTTTGTATTGTTATGTGAAAATAGTATTATATTATATGCAAAAGTAAAAAAAATCGATATAGTGCATTAGTATTGTATTACATATATACAATAGTTTGTATTGCATACATGCAATAATGTTGTATTTACATATATACAATAGTGTGTATTGTATAATGCAATTGTGTAATTATGTTAACACAATTGCATTATACAATACACACTATTACACATATGTACTATATCGACATTTTTTTAGGAATAATATGAACTTATTAGAAGGATGAAAGAAAAAGAAATTGCAAAATAATTTTTAAAACAAAGTTGAAAATAATTCTTTATTAGTTCTTTATTTAAAAGAAGTTCTCTCTAGATCTCACCCATATGTGTGTGTATAGGAGAAAGTTAACGTGCATATGAAATTAACATGCTAATTGTGAGAATCAATTATAGTAATTATGTAATTACATCATAAAGTAATTACGTAATTACTCTACTTTTATATATAATTACTCTATTTGATTCTCATAAATAGCACGTTAATTTCATTTGTATTTGATTCAAGCAATACACACATATATATATATATATTAATTGTAATTTACGTTATTAAATTATTTTATTCCTAACTCGCATTCCTCGTTAACTAACTTAGATGGTGGTGGCGGCTAAGGATGAGAAAAATCGGTACTGGTACCGGTCGGTATCGGTACCGAACCGGTACCGATTTGGTACTGTCGGTACCGAATAGGTACCAAAGTTTTAAGTTTCGGTATCGGTACGGTACGGGACGGGACCGGTACTTCCCGAATTTTTACCTTCATTCCCGGTACCGTCCCGGTCCCGTACTGGTAACGGTACCGAACCGAATATTTCGGTACCGGTACCAAGAATTTGCGATTTTCGGGACCGGGTGTCACACCCCGACCAAATGCGCCGGAACATGCCGGGATGCGACGGATTGCCCATAAGCGCATGACACTATTTAAAGCGACAATATTTAACAAACTCATTTCATTTCAAAACACCAAAACTCAGATAACAACATTTTTCATACAATAATCATAGCAGTATATAGCAAATAAATATATTGTTCATTTTGCTAATATCCTAAAGGTATTTGTGACGTTTTTTCCAAGCTCCAATATCAACTTAAATGCAAACCTGTAACATTTCATAAAATAAAGTTTATCAACACAAAGGTTGGTGAGCAATTCATAGTTTTGAAACAATATGTATATAATAAGAAATGTCCACAATCTTGTATACGTAACAATAAATAAATAGCAATAATTTGGATAAAAAATGAGCTCGCTAATAGATTTATGTTAGCGACACCTTGCTATAAGGGGATGCCAAATAGTCTAGGATTTATAGTTATAGTTAATAAGCATACATTAATGACACCTTGCTATAAGGGGATGCCAAATAGTCTAGGATTTATACATTAACCAACCAAAAGTGGTAAACAGATAAACACATGAGCATGTAAGCATAGAACACCAAATCGAGCATTTATTTAAGTATAATATACAATAAAATTTGTGGTTTAAGACTCAAGTATAAAGCATTTAATTTGGATAAGTATGAAATGCCACCCCCATAACGAAAAATGGAAAACGGGGTATGAAAGTACTCACGTTCAAGTAATAAACTTGAAGGATGGTTGATTTGAAGTTTAACCGGTATGTTGGGGTTTAACGAACGAAGCCTAAAATAAAAGAAGTCTTGTATTAGAAAGTTATCTTGGAAGTCTTTAGGATAAAATAAATGTTAAGTAATGTAAAGAATTAAAGTTAAAGGTTTAGAATTTAACTATTTAAGAAATTATAATAATAACCCTTTAAAATGTAAGCTTGCTCGAAACCGGGTTAAAGTATCTAACCTTAATATTACTCAACCTATGTTAAGTAATAAGGTGGGTAAAATTGTAAGAATGCAATTCCCTTTGGGATAAAGATACTAAAACGGGTTTTAACGAGTGTTCGGGTTGTTGGTTCGAGTCTTGATAATTGGTCAAACCCAAAGTCAACTTCCCAAAATAATAAATGTTATGAGATAACTCAATAAAACTTAATAAGACTTAACCAAGTATGTAGTTCTATTGTTTTAGAACTAACAACGCACGTTAAACGAGTGTTCGGTTTTGTCGGTCAAAACTTTGTTATGAGATCAAGTTGGATCCAACATTTCCTAGTACTTTAGAAAATAATTAAAAATCAGTTTGTAAACTATTTTTAAAGAAATATACAAGTCTTGATAGCTAAAAACACACTTGTGTGTCTTAAGCGAGTAAAAATCGGATTTGGTTCGGTTTCCATCTCACAACAAGTTCATAGATGGTTTCCACATGCCCAAATATCAAAGAACTTGTATATTAATGTACACATGAAAATACTTAAGTTTTACAACAAAAAATTTAACAATAAAGCTTTTAAACAAAAGTTCGGTTTACAGTCTAGAGCTATTTACGGTTAAACCGAGGCATGGACTCTTAGAACCCTTAACCATGGAACTTGTGAATATGACAACAAACTAACATGAGAAGAAGTTAATAAGCAATAATAAAGTTAGATGGTTAGATGCGGAAAATATATAACAAGGACCACGAAAATCCTCCATGTAGCCTTGCCTTACGAGGCCTGAAACTTAGCTAACCGGGGCCGGATAAGTAACTACCAAAGGTAACAAGGGTGTATATTATATATATGTTTTGTCATATGCTTTAAGTATTAATTTAGATTAAGATATACAAATAAAAATGAAGAACTAGCATAGTTTGACTTTGGAAGTCAAACTTGACATAAACTTGAAAATAACCTTGAATAATTCTTAAATTTTGAGTGAGGAAAAAGTTTATGAGCAAGGATTTATGTTGAAAAGGGTTGAGTATTTATAGGAAGAACTTAAATGGGTTAATCAAGAGGTTTAATGGTTAAAATTCAGATTCGTTGGACAATAAAACAAGCAAGGGAACACAAGGGACAACCTGGTCAGGTGGTGGCCGCGCTACGTGACCCAGAAGAGATCCCCCGTCGCGCGCCGCGGCGGGGTGGAGCTGGTGATATTTTCAAACTTTACAAAATTGACGATTTTGGCCCCCGAAGTTCGTTTTAAGTGTTTTTAACGCGTTTTAAGGACCGAAAAGGATGTTTTCAGTACAAAACAAGTGTAAAACAATATTGTAACATAAAATCCATCATTTTTATTATTTCATAAGTTTCGGTTTACAAAACGAGTTGGTGTACATGATAAACTGTTACAAAACGAATCCAAACGAGTACAAACGGGACCCGATTTTGACGAATGTCACACCGGGACCAGTCGGTACAGGTAAGGTCCCGATCTCATCCCTAGTGGCGGCAACACAGGTGGTGGTGATAGTCAAGTGGTTGTGGCGATGGTGGTGGTCAGATGGTGGTAGTGACTGTAGTGGTGGTGGTGATAGCGACGATGGTGGCAGTGATGGTCAAGTGGTGATGACGGTCAAGTAGTTGTGGTTTGCAGCGGTGGTTATATCTTGCTAGAAATTTTGATTTTAATAATTTAAACTATAAATAACTGAAGGATAATAATTCATACTTACAATCTAATCAATGACACTCTTAATTTCATTTTAGTTAAAAGCAATTCGATACCAGAATTTTTATATATTTATACTGTATTATCAGTCAATTTTGCCTGTAGGTTTCCGCATTTCACTCATAATTATTATCATTAAGAGCAAAGTCAAGTGTAAATCTATGATGGTTCTGCTTATCTTCGACAACTAAATTAGTAAGAAGAGTGTATTTAGTTAAATTGTTAGCATATATTATTTTCATTGGATGAGTGATAACTTAGAATATTAAAATCTTGAATCCCTTTTCATAATAACGTATTCCACCATGTATAGCATAGTAAGAAGATTATGCAATGGCGTTTATAAGTACTCATTTCATGATAAATTGAAAAGTACATTTTAAGGCTTTTATAACTCTTAAATGCTGTAGCTATAATTAACTTTTATCATAGTTGTAATTATCAGAAGTTCTCGAGACAAACTATAACTTTGATCTACGTAGACATGAACATAAACATGTCGATTTGTTTCACACACGAAACATATTAAGCCCAAATTAAAACTTTTCTAACTTTGTGGCGTTTTGTTTCTTATTATGTTTATATTTTCGTGTCAAAAATTGTCGGCCTTCGCAAACTCCCACCTACCTCTTTCATTCCCCTTCAATATACAAATTTATTTAACATTTATAACTGATTAAACTTTAATAACACATGTTTCTAAAACTAATGTGGTGTTGTAAAACTTATGAATTTCAACCTTTATAATTTTGACTCTGCTATATAATATTTAAATATACTAAGTAATATTTTTTATTAAGTTACATTATGTATTTTGTACAATATTAAAAGGAATATAAAATGTTAAAACAAATAAAATGGTTATGTGAAGTAAATGTAAAGGCAAAAGAGGATGAGGAAATATTGGAAGGTTTGTAGGATGAAGTGGATTGTTTGAGAAAAAACTAAAAGAATTTTGGTAGGTGTTGCTAATGTGTCAAATGAGCGGGTTTTTAAGGGAATTTTCGGGTTTAGGCGATGTTCACGACCACAAGACTTATTTCCACCATTAATTTAAGTTAATTCAGAAGTTATAATAAGTCAGTACTACTACAACAGTCACTATGTCAGCAAAGAAAAAATAATCATGGGCAGGACCTACATACATCACGGGTTCATGGGAACCCACTGAGTTTCGAATTTTGTATTAAGCACCTATATGATATATGAAAGTGAACCCATAGTCAAATTGCATTTTTGGTCTAGTGGTAAACAGCTCCTTTTCCTATTTGTATTTGTTGGAGCTTGCTTGGGTTCGATTCCCTTTTTAACCGTTTCTTCATATATTTTTACCCAGCTTGAGAGACGTATTCAAGCTGTTATCCTACCAAGACCTTCCACCACACTTTGACAAAGCAATTCTAAGTTTTTACTGGTGTTTTAAAACTAACAACACCCAAAATTTAAATAATTACTCTTGGTTTGTTTTTTATAAATAGTTTGTTTCTGGTAGCCTTTGTCTTTGTTTAGGTCAATCTATGTTTATATTAATACGTATAATATGTATTTGTTTAGTCTTTAATATTCTATTATATTTAATAACCATGTTTTTAAGTTATGATTAAAGGTTTAATATTATTGATCGTCACATGTTTATTGTACCCGACCCATATGTTATTGAGCGAATTTTGACCGACTCATATTATGTCCCCGTACTCATATATTTCATGTATATTTGATGTTTTGATTCGAATATTTTTATTTAGTTGTGAAATCAGAAATAGAAAGAATGATTGTGTTGAAACTTGTTAATTGATTTAGACAATTAGTGATGTTTAGAATTTGATTTGTAGACATTATCATGTGATAAACCATAATTGAGCCGAACAATTTGATCCGTATCTTTGTTATTTGATTAAACCTAACCGAACCAAAACGTCAAAACCAGCCTAACAGTCGAACTGACAGTGAACCCACTGGAAAAAAAAATTCTGGGTCCGTCACTGAAAATAATCATGGGGTCAAGAATTATATCAATACCCCCAAACTATTAAGATCTTGATGTTGTATGGATATTCAAACTTAGACCATCTCCAACAGTTTTTGGTTTAAACCAGTTATATCACTGCTAAATCAGCTTTCTTAAAAACCATAACTTTTTACTCCAACAATACACATTCTCAAATCATCTTTACTTTTTCACATTATCACTTACTTTTACATTTATTTTAAACTAGTTTGAGACCCGTGTATTACACGAGTTTTACAACAAAAGGATAACACATAATAATTAAGTAAATGAAAAGTTATACCCAAAGAATAAAAAACATATACAATTAAAATATCATTTTCTATTATTAGAATCATGTTTTATATATCTTGGATCCATTTAAGTTATAAAATATGAGATAATTATTGATTTCAAATATTTGTAAATAAATAGGAATTAAATATTAAATTAACACTTTTTAAAAAAATGTGAGTTTTAACATGGGAATCAAGTGACAAAACTTGTAGCTTTTTATCAGAGAGTATAGATAAGAATTTCATAATATTATAAAATATTTAATTTTTATAATTTTTATTTCACAATATAACTTTTACATTTCCACATCGTCACTTCTTGTAACGTTTTTTTCTAGGACTTTTTGTCATGTTTTTTTATTTGAAGTAAGTGTTGTAAAATAGATAATAATATCATTAAAGAACTAGCCATTTAAAAAAACTAGCCGTTAAAAAAATTTATCCGTTAAATTAGCCGTTACGTAAAAAATACACAAACAAAAAAATACATCATTTTTTAAATAAATATAAAAAGTATGTATATATATAATATTTTAATATATTTTATAAATATAAATATGAATATGGTGAAAGATGTGATATTTAGGGCCCACAATAAGTGGTTTTGTGTGGTTTGAAAAATCAAACCTCAAACTTTGGTTTTGAGTTTTAACCAACCACCCCCAGTGGTTTAGATGGTGTTTGAGTTGGTTTGAACCAAGATAAACCAACAATTGGAGCTGGTCTTAGAGAATTTCTTGACTGACTCGTAAGATGGAGAATCAACTCTTAGAGTAGCTGATATTTTGGTCTTTTAACGGGTAGGAGGGAAACACTCTAACAAATGTCTCCCCTTTTATGAGTTTGGGTAGTTGTGTTTTCAGGTTTTTAAAGTGGCCAGACTACGTTAAAAGTTGTTTCATGCGAAGCGACCAAAACACAAGAAGATTTGAAGGTTCATGCTATGCATAGTCTTGTCCAACGGGTCACGCATGATAATGCTACACAATCTATGAATATTATTTTTAAACGAATTAGTTTTGCTAACAAAAAAAAACTAACAAGCAATTTGTTGCCTGTTTTTATATCGATGTAAAAGGTATCTTTTAATGACTAAAGATTTGAAGGTTAACTAGTATAAAAACTCCAACAAAATGTTCATGTCATTATCATATTCTTCAAGCATTGAAACAAATGTGTGTTGTTTTCAACCATGAGTGACTTGGGGATTAGGTACTCACACTTTTTTTCATTTTTTCATGATTGCAGAATTTTAGTTTATTTCTAAAGTCATAATATCTCGACATTGTTATGGTATTCAAACTGGTGCTTGAGTACCCTCGACAAAAGTTTTAAGCCATTTGATCAATTATGTGATGAATGGTCACATGAAGATAAAGAAGTTATAATAGAAAAGGGACATTTGTACTTTAATAGGAAAAAAATGGTGGAAATGGAGAGTTTGGTGAAGAAATGAACTTTTGAAGTTATTGGCCACCCATACTTCAAGAATTGCAATTGTGGGACTCATAAAATGTGTCTAATTCTTGTTTGGTATTAAGTAAAAAAACCAACTCTTGCTTTTTGTCATCTACTCCAATCTTAAAAGAGTATGTCTAAGGATAATCTAGAATATTGGAGACATTGTTTTTGCTTTTTGTTTTTTATAAACTCATTAGTTGGTTGTGTTTATGTTTATAATTGTTGTTTTTTTGTCTTAGAAATGAGGGAAAAAGCATATTGGGTAAAAACCTAGCAAGTAAATACACATTGATACACACGTACACAACTGTGCACATTTGAATTATTTTATATTCCAACCAGCCATCGAAATAGCCTAAATATTAGAAAGCTCTATCCAAACCTACAAGATTAACAAACAAAAAAGAGGACGTGACAAGGATTACGATGATGTGGGGTAAGGCCTTACGAGTTACGGCAACGATGTGGGATGTCTGTAAAGTCCAAACAATCGAATAAACAACAAAAACATGAATTTATAGAGAACTCACGTAATATTATATCAAGAAAACTTATTCAGAACCTTGCTACAATAATCTCTCATACATAATCTAACTCGGTTGACGTATTTATAGTGTCAACTCGACTTAGCCAACAAGAAAACTAAATAAACCCTAATAACCGCTTAAGCCCAAAAACTCCTTGTTTTAGACTACTTGGGCTCACCCCTAGGGCCGACTCAGTTTCAATTAGCACACAGTTTGTATGGTGTTTGCACTTTTTTATGTTGATTAATGTGGGACGTATATGTAGACTCATAGAGGCACAAGATGAGGGGGTGGTGGTGAGGCAGTGGTTGGAAGGCAATTGCAATGTACGTGGTGGGCCGGTGGGTGACGGCAAGTAGGTGGTTGGTACCCTAAAGTGGTGAAGATGATATATGGATCGTGATAAAGTTTGATTTTCTGTTATTTATGAAATAGTGATGATTATTAACGTTTAATAATGATGATGATTTTGCTAGAGCTATATTCAGGGTGTAACTTTCATATTTAATCATGATACATAAACTATCATTTCACAAATATTATTCTTAACCATAGTCTAAAGTCAGAACTCTTAAATGTTTGATCAATATATTCTAATACTAGTATTGTAACTAGTATTATATTATAAAAAAAAATAATTATGCAAAACATTAATTCCTATATAACTACCGATATCGATAACCTAAACAATTGTGCACATATTATTACACTGATTAAAAGTTTTGCATACTGATGACGGGGATAGCTCAAGGAATTAATAAAATGGTTTTCACACATTAACGCTAAAAAGGTTAGAAGGTTAAAAGCAAGCCCGGTTCCGAGAAAGCAAAAAAATTTTAGGGCCGAAGGCGAAATTTTTTTCGGACCTTAAATAAAATAAGTATTTTATTTGGTTTAAACAATTTAATTTTTATATGAGTTTACTTCTTTATAATTTGGGTTGTGTAAAAAACTTTTGTATAAAGTTAGGATAAAAAACGTCTCAAACGAGACTAAAACTCATAACCTTTTGGTTGAAAGTAATACCCTTTGCCACTAGATCAAACTAGTGATTATGTAATTGATTTTAAACATTAAATATACATAGTGTATTTAATAAAAATACATATATTTAAAAAAAAAAATTTCGGGCCTAGCGGGGTGTCGGACCTGTGGCCGTCGACCACCCCGCCACCCCCAAAGGCCGGCCTTGGTTAAAAGCTTCGTTTCCCGCCCAATTTATGTAAACAAGTACGTGAACAGTAAGCACGTGCAACAGTACAACGTCAAATTACTATTCACATAATTGTTCCCTTTGAACAAGGGACATGCTCAGAAAATGTAATATTATTATAATCATGGACCAACGGTAAAAAGCTTCGCGCCCTAAAAGGTCAACTCTCTAGCAAACTGGAGGTTAACTAGTTTACCCACTGGACAAAAGGTTTGCGTCTCTCCCTCTATAAAAGGAGAATCCAGCCATAAACAAAAGGACATCAGATCTGGAGAGTTAAACACATACTCCCTGATCTTCTCCTCTTCCTTGAGAAATATGCACTTTGCTTATTTCTTTCTTACTTCACAAACATCATAGATTCACCAAGAACTTCATCCAAAACTGGTCTCAAACACCTCGGTCTTGCATCTCCGGTGAACTGTAAGTCTGTAACAACTAACAATAAACTAGTGAACCTCTCTCTGCGTTTTGCAAGGGTAGAGGGACACCACGACCTGCGTTAGGTTAACCGGAACCCTTGAAGCCTGTTAGCATAACCCGTCCATTCACTATTATTGGTCTTGCTATTGTTGTAGCAACAAGTTGGCACCCACCGTGGGGCTACGCCGCTTACTTTATCTTAAAGACCAGTAGTGTAGCTCCATTTTCACTAAAATCACCATGTCAGAAGGTGGATCTCCCGATGAAGTCAACCAAGTGTCAAGAACACCGACGCCAAGTGCAGGCCAAGAAACTCTGGCGACAACCACACCTTTTTCCACCCACGGAGGAACTCCGACGGAACCTATGTTCCTCGAGTTTTCACCTTTTCGAACTCCAACCCCTTCACAATCTGGAGTTCCTTCTCCTCATGCAGGAGTCCCGAACACCCCGAAGCGTGTCGACTTGACGTTGGAAGGAGTGTCACGGCATTTCTTGCAACTAAGGCATCTTCTTAACCAACACGTGAGCCAAGAAAGAGAAAAGGGGATAAGAATAAGACTGGATTATGACGATCTAGAGCCCTCACTGTCACTCGGACGTCCACCTTCTCTCTAACCAGCTCACGACCGGCTGCTTCTCATTTAGAAGCTGGTCCAAGTGTAGCCTGCCAAACTTTAAACCCATCTCCTTATACCTATGGGAGACCAAGCCCGACGGCTTTCCCTTTGTTCACTTCACAACCCCTTGGGCACGAGACCACTCTCGACCAAATATGGCAGTCACCAACTTCAAGTGCTCCTCCCACTACCACTACATGGGAGCAGACCATGTCGGTCTTGCCCTTGGCTCGGAGTGCAGCAATGAGCACCCCCATGGGAACAAACCAAACAACAACAACCCTTGAGAGCCTTCAAGGCTTTAACCTCATGCCTCAGATGATGGCTCAAATAATGGCACACTTCCCTTGGACCCAGCTCATTAACCAAGCGCTGGGTACTCACCAAGGAATAACGAGTCATAATCCCGCCACAAGGGTAGAAGAAGACCTTTCAAAATCTTACAAGCCCGGTAACCTATCCTGTTTCTCTCAACAAATCGTCGATTATGACTCTCAAACGAAAATCAAGATGCCACCCCATATAAAAACATATGACGGGACCGAAGATCCCGAGGACCACCTCCAAGTCTTTACCGGTGCTACTAGAATCGAAAAGTAGTCCCATGCTGAATGTTGTTTAATGTTCATGCAAACACTTGTCGGATCAGCCATGATATGGTTCAATGACCTTCCTGCCCAAAGCGTTCGAAGCTTCGATGATCTGAGCAAAGGATTCTTGGCCAACTTTTCACAACAAAGGAGGTACGTCAAGGATGCCACGGTCATTTTTCAGATAAAACAAAAGGATAATGAGAGCCTTCGAGATTTCATCGAAAGGTACAAAAAAGAAGGGTTGACATATGTGGGGGCCAACGAAAAAATGAGGGTGGCAGGCTTCATGAACGCCATCACCTCTAAACACCTCACAAGGGACTTCAATAAGTGTCTACCTAAAACCCTTGAAAAAGCTCTTGAACGAGCTGAGGCTCATATTCGAGGCGAAGAGGCCGTTGATTTCAAACAGCAAAGAAAAAGAGCTCCTAGTTGGCGAGGCAACAACCCCAACCGAAAGAAAGGGAACTTCAATCCCTATGATAAATATCCAAGGAGCTCAGATCAACGAAGGCCTGAAGGTCGGAACCCTCCAAGCAGGGAAAAGACTGTGAACTTCACAGCCTTAACCAAAACCCCTCAGGAGATCCTTTCCACCGAAGAAGTAAAACACAACTTCCGACCTCCTCGATCACCCTTTCCCAAAAGCAAGAAAAACAAAAGCTCCACCCAGTTCTATGAGTTCCACGAAGAAAAAGGTCACAACACAAACGATTGCTTTCAACTCAAGAGAAGAATTGAGAAATCTGTTAAGTTTGGAGAATTGGCCCATTTGGTGAAAGGGGTCAAAGGCAAGATGGCTGAAAGAAAAAGCAAAGAAGTGAATATGGTGAATATCAACCAAGGTGTTCCCCACAAACGACAACGCTTGGAGGCTTGGGAGCTTCAATGCTTCTGCTTCCCACCACCTCCAGGTAACTTACTCTCAAACCCTTTTGTGGTAGCAGCGAACGTGAGAACACTCAACACGAGCAAAGCCTACATCGACACAGGGGCGGCGACAGAGATCATGTATGAAAGGTTCTTCAACCGGATGAGTAAGGAAGAGCGTTCAAGGCTTCAACCCTCCGGGACGTCTATAAAATGTATTGTTGACATATCCTTGAAGCCTTTGGGCCAACTAACCCTTGATGTCTGTTTTAGTGAAGGAAAGATGAAGAAAACCAAACCACTCACTTTTGTGGTAATCAACACACCTTCCAATTATGATGTAATCATAGGAAGGCCAGGACAATGTGTGTTCAACATGGCTGTCTCGGTCGGTCAAGGTGCTGTGAAGTTTCCCACTGACATGGGAATTGCAACCCTTCAACCTACCCAAGAGGTTTACACGGTTGAAGGGGAAAGTTTAAAAAATGAAGATGAGGAACAAGGCTTGATCATAAACCGCAAGTGTCATGAACAAAAGGTACGGGTAAACATAAGCCTTTCCAAAGAAACTCTTTCACGCCTTGAAAAGCTGTTGATACACTATAGCGATATCATTTCTTGGTGCCCGGAAGACATGACAGGCATCCCTCGAAGCATCGCAGAGCATGAGCTAAAAATACCTCCCGATGTCAAGCCTGTTGTAAAAAAAGGGAGCATAGCTCCTGAAAGAAGCTTGACAGCATGCCAAGAGGTTGAAAAGCTTGTCCTAGCTGGGATCCTATGTGAGGTCAAATAGAAATCTTGGGTGGCTAATCCTGTCATGGTTCGAAAACCTGAAAAGTCTTGGAGGATGTGCATCGACTTCAAAGACTTGAACAAAGAATGTCCGAAGGATTGCTATCCCTTACCCGAGATGGATCTCAAGGTTGACTCTTTAACCGGCCATCCTTTTAAGTGTTTTCTTGACGCTTACAAGGGTTATCATCAAATTCTCATGAAAGTGGAAGATGAAGAAAAAACTGTTTTCCACACAGACAAGGGAACTTTTTGTTATCAAAGGATGCCTTTTGGCCTACGAAATGCCGGGGAAACCTCAACGTTTGATCGACAAAGCATTTGCCAGCCAAATTAGCATAAACCTGGAAGCTTATGTCGATGATCTGGTAATCAAAAGCAAAACCGAGCATCAAATGCTTGATGACATACAAAAAACCTTCCAAAACCTGAGGAAGATCAACATGAAACTCAATCCCGGAAAATGTTCATTCGGGTTCAATGAAGGCAAGTTTTTGGGACACATCGCGGGAAAACAAAGCATAAAAGCCAACCCCAACAAAGTCAGGGCTGCTCTTGAAACTAAATCTCCATAAAGCAAAAAAGAGGTTGAAAGTATGAATGGAAGGCTTGCAGCCTTCAAGCGTTTTACCTCCAAGATTTGAATCCCTACCCTTTTTCAAAACACTAAAGGGCTGCACCAGTAAGAAAGATTTCAGGTGGACGGAAGAAGCGGAAGAAGCCTTCAGCCAAATGAAGCAACACTTGGCTTCACTTCCAGCTATTGCAGCCCCTGAAACAGGAGAACTGATCTCTGTCTATCTCTCAGTCGCTGAAGAAGCACTAAGCGCGGTTCTAACCATCGAACGAGACAAAGTTCAGGTACCCGTTTATTTCTTTAGTAAAGCGCTAAACTGGCATAGATCAAATATCCTCCTTTGTAAAAACTTGCTCTGGCCTTAATTCAAACGGCCAGAAGGCTTCGAAGGTACTTTCAAGCACACCCTATACAAGTGGTCACTGACCAACCCATCAAGAGTGTGCTTGAAAAACTGGAAAATTCAGGTCGATTGGCCAAATGGGCTGTGGATCTAGGTGAGCATAGCATTACCTATGTTCCAAGAAAAGCTGTCAAAGCCCAAGCCTTGGCGGATTTCATTGTAGAAATACCAAAACAAGTCGTTCCCGAAATACATACAACTGCCACTGAACCTTCTGACCCTGAAGCCTGGAAGCTTTTTAGCGATGGAGCTTCCAACATTGAAGGGTCAGGAGCTGGGCTCATTTTAATCAACCCCGTAGGGTTAGAATTAACATATGCTTTCCGACTTGAATTTCAGACCACCAACAATGAAGCTGAATACGAAGCATTTATCGCCGGTCTAAAAATTGCCAAAGAGATGAAGATCCAAAAGCTACAAGTCTTCACAGACTCGTTGCTTGTTTCAACTCAAGTCAATGATAGCTATGTAGCAAAAGAGCCCAATATGAATAAGTATCGTGAAAAGGCAAAAGGGTTGATGACCACGTTTCATGAATGCACCATCAAACAAGTCCCAAAATCACAAAACAAAAGAGCCGATGCCCTAAGCAAGCTAGCATCCCTCACATTTGCACACCTCACCAAGAAAGGACTAGTGAAAGTGTTGAAAACTCCTTCAATCCAGTTGGAGGTTCAAGATGTAATCACTGAAGAAGGTCCCAATTGGATGACTCTGTAAGGCCCCGAACCCGGTGACCCTACTTTAGCGTCGGATTTACTCATAAACATAGTTCTTCAAATCAGAGTTTATTAAAACTTTTCGCGGAATATAAAACATCAGTCATTCTTACAAAACATTAAATCTTTTCTTTAATACCATAACACAAAACTTTAAAACATCTTTACTTCTTTCTTCAGATGCCAGTCGTTCAATCCATGCCATGCGCCATCCTCATGTTAGCTCTGTAATCAACTCACCTGCGTGCATACTAAAAGTCAGCTACGCTGAGTGAGTTCTAGTTAAACAGGCAACATACAACTTAATTCTCATATATCTCTTAACGTATCCGAAGACACATATTTCTATCTTAACCTTGTATAAATATCCATAGGAGGATCATCACGTAATATCTATTAAAAGAACCTTTATCATACTATATAGAATTTCCATAGGAGGAACACTCTGTACACTTTCCATAGAAGGAACACTTTACTTTCCATTGAAGGAACACTATACTTTCCATAGAAGGAACCCTATACTTTCCATAGAAGGAACACTATACTTTCCATTGAAGGAACACTATACTTTCCATAGAAGGAACACTATACTTTCCATTGAAGGAACACTATACTTTCCATTGAAAGAACCCTATACTTTCCATTGAAGGAGCCCTATACTTTCCATAGAAGGAACACTGTTTATAAGTTGATATTTATTATCCATGTAAGGAGCTAATCACTTCCCTCGATGATACGTGCAATATCCGAAGATCGTTCACGTACCGTCAAGAAATCAATCGTATCTATCACAAATACCATACACGACATACACATAAAATTATATCCTTTCATTCATACTTTCTTACTTCCATGCTTTCTTACTTTCTTTTGTATTAACTTACTTTCATATCTTAAGTTATAAAGAGCATTACGCCCTACATTCCTCGAGTATTATTAGGGCTCGGTACCCTCTTCGTAACCATACATCCTTACATCATACCTCGAGTATTATTAGGGCTCGGTACCCTTTTCGTAACCATACAGCCATACGTTATCATTTCTTTCTTCTATTATCTCTGTCGTGTTCATGCACATACACATACATAACATACTTACCTTACACATAGCGTTACAACCTGACAGTACGTGCAATATCCGAAGATCGTTCACGTACCATCAAGCATTCGTTCCTACATATCATATCATTCACATAAGGCATACACTTTTCTCTTAGGATAAGTGTATTAACAAACATATCGAGTATGCACACAGCCCCGAAAACATAACACATAAATGGGGCTAGAAACTCACCTGAACTCTGCTTCTTCCTCTGGTAGCTGTAAATTCCTTCTTTAACTGAGCTCGGCTAACTGTACAAGTTACACGTATCAATACTCGTCTGATCTAGTCTGGCGGCCTAGTATTAGCTTACTTTAACTTATCGCTTTCAATTTATCTTCTAATCAACTTGGCTTAGGCGAAGTTAAACCTCAGGCGAACTTGGCTTCAGGCGAAGTTAAACCTTAGGCGAACTTGGCTTCAGGCGAAGTTAAACCTTAGGCGAACTTGGCCTCAGGCGAAGTTAAACCTTAGGCGAACTTGGCCTCAGGAGAAGTTATCCTTAGGCGAACTTGGCTTCAGGCGAAGTTAAACCTTAGGCGAACTTGGCTTCAGGCGAAGTTATCCTTAGGCGAACTTGGCCGTAGGCGAAGTTATCCTTAGGCGAAGTTACGCTTGAAGGCGAAGTTACGCTTGAAGGCGAAGTTCATCAGGCGAACTTAATCTTGCAGGCGAAGTTGTCGCGCTGCAGATCTGTTTGCCCATAACTCCTTCGTTTCTTAGCCAAATAACTCGATTTTGGTACCCACGGAATCGTATGATCGGCGCCTACAAACCCTAACCATCAAATCGGCCTAAAATCGACGTTTTAGGGGTCCGATTTGGGCAGTTTGGGTTCGGGTCCGGTTAACCCATCCAATCCTAACCATTTTCAGTAATATTAGCTTTGTTGGATTTGTTCTTACCTTACCAACTCAGATCTATCACAAAATCTCGGGTCTCAGCTTCGAATCTTGATCGGTTAGAATGTGTGTGTTTTGAGGAGTGTGTGGAGTGTGTGTGGAGTTTGGTGAGAAAAATGAGATATTTTGGGATTTTGGGGGTATTTATATCCCTGAAATCCCATTCTCATTTAACCTATCACAATTAACCCAAGTCCACAACCCACATCCATTACCCAACACTAGCCCGACTCATACCAACTCCTATTCAGTTATTTATTTCCTGATAACCCGAGTAAACTTTCCATCTATTAATAAGTAATATAATTAATATTACCTTTGAAATTTCGGGATGTTACAAGTCTTTCCTCCTTAAAGAGGTTTCGTCCCCGAAACCTAACTTATTTCCTGTAAAAGGAAAGCTTCTTATATTTACACGTTTTATTGAATCGCCTTCGTTTTCTGAGTTACTCTTCTTACTTCCGACTTTGCAGTCATCGAATGGTGGTAATGTGTTTTAGCTATTTAAGGTAGCTTGTCCATGAAGCCCTCGATGTACCAAGCCTCATTTCAATCTTCAAGAGGCTTTGTCTTATATCATACTAAAGCCTAAGTCGACACTCTAACACAACACAACAATTTATCATGACTATCATGCATTCAGACAATTTTTACCATAATTTATAAACACCAGTCTAAACTTCAACATAAAACAACACGCATCAAGTCATTAATAAGTTACATATAGATTTAATACTTATGGCTAGCATCTAGCCTTCTTGAATGGCTTCTCTAAGCATACGGAGGAATCTGTTAAGCCTCAAGCACTCTTCTCTTCTTCATGTCCTCCCTTTGGCTTCTTGCAATCCCTTGCTAGGTGCCCACGTCCCCCACAGTTGTGACACCTATGGTAATCATTACATTCCCAAGAGGAATGTCCTGTTCTTCCACACCTGTAGCAAACACCTAATCCTTTTCTGTACTCTCCGGGGTGTCTCTTCCCACATTTTTCACAAGCAGTGAACCCCTCCTGCCTTGCCTTCTTCTTGCGTGGATCCACCTCATTGGCTTCCCTTGGTTCTGGGGTTGGGTTCTTTTTCTTCGGTTCCATACTCTCCTCTTCACGGGTGGCAAGGTCCTCATAAATCATCTCGGCCAATTCCACGGCCGAGTCGAATGTTGCGGGCTTACTAGACTTAACCAAAGTGCGAACATTCGGTGGAAGTCCCCTTACGTAACACTTGATCCTTTTAGCTTCGGTGTTCACCCGTCAGGTACCAACCTAGACATGCGGTTGAATTCAGTAGTATACTCCCGTTGTGTCATCTCTCCCGCTTTCAAGTTCAGAAACTTCATTTCCACTCTTTCAACTTCTGTATCAGCGCAGAACCTCTTCATCACCATGTCCTTTAGGTCATTCCATCCCATTGCCTTGATCTCTTCACGGGTCTTCCTCTGCTCCACACTCTCCCACCAATACATAGCCTCATCTTCAAATGATTGGGTAGCATAACCTACCGCTTGATCGGGACGGCACTCGCTAATGCGGATAACCTTATCCATGGCGGTTATCCACTGAAGAGTAGCGATTGCGTCTCCTAAACCGGTCAGCTTAGGCGGGTCACAACCTTTGAAGGACTTATAGTTGCAACCGCCTCGGCCCCTCTTTCTATCATCATCACTCATAGACTTTGCCTCCCTCGAGTCACCCCTTTCCCTCTCGTCATCCTTTCTATTATTATTACCTTCCCCTCCAACGGTTCGTTCATGGCTTCCAGCAGACCCTTCGGGGTTCAGGTTCTTCACAGCAGCAACTACAGCTTGAACAATGGCTGCTTAAACTGCAGGGCTAAGTTGAACTTCTTCATTGTTGTTCTGGTCTCCTCCAGCGGCGCTCCCTTCATCTTCGGCGTGGGAAGCTTCCTCTTCCGAGGGTTGCCGGACAAGACGAGGCCTGCCACGACGTCCCGTGCGACCCCCGGTTCCCACAAATTCTCCATCTCCAGCCATCGGTATTCTTAAAGGGACAACACAAACATCATCACTCAAGGAACTATTTAGTACAAGGATAGCAAAGCTAACAGGTAAAAACAGTGGCCAGTTGTGACTAGCTGATCACGTTGCTTTCCGTGTCCTATACACTCCCCTTTATGAGTCCATTTGTGCTGGTTCTACTTAAGCAGTTAGTCAAATCAAACAATCAATTATTCCTATCCCTATCGTTCACATACCTTTTCATTCTCATTAACATATATCGTTTAATCATACACTTTACCTTTACTGATCTTGCTTGAGCGACACATGGCATTCTTGAACTGGCATCTTCTTTCCTTTCTTACTTAAATCTCATTTTCTGTTCGAGTCTAAGCATGTAGGATGCTTAAATCTCTCGAACTTATGCTCTGATACCAACTTGTAAGGCCCCGAACCCGGTGACCCTACTTTAGCGTCGGATTTACTCATAAACATAGTTCTTCAAATCAGAGTTTATTAAAACTTTTCGCGGAATATAAAACATCAGTCATTCTTACAAAACATTAAATCTTTTCTTTAATACCATAACACAAAACTATAAAACATCTTTACTTCTTTCTTCAGATGCCAGTCGTTCAATCCATGCCATGCGCCATCCTCATGTTAGCTCTGTAATCAACTCACCTGCGTGCATACTAAAAGTCAGCTATGTTGAGTGAGTTCTAGTTAAACAGGCAACATACAACTTTATTCTCATATATCTCTTAACGTATCCGAAGACACATATTTCTATCTTAACCTTGTATAAATATCCATAGGAGGATCATCACGTAATATCTATTAAAAGAACCTTTATCATACTATATAGAATTTCCATAGGAGGAACACTCTGTACACTTTCCATAGAAGGAACACTTTACTTTCCATTGAAGGAACACTATACTTTCCATAGAAGGAACCCTATACTTTCCATTGAAGGAACACTATACTTTCCATAGAAGGAACCCTATACTTTCCATTGAAGGAACACTATACTTTCCATTGAAGGAACACTATACTTTCCATAGAAGGAACACTATACTTTCCATTGAAGGAACATTATACTTTCCATTGAAAGAACCCTATACTTTCCATTGAAGGAGCCCTATACTTTCCATAGAAGGAACACTGTTTATAAGTTGATATTTATTATCCATGTAAGCAGCTAATCACTTCCCTCGACGATACGTGCAATATCCGAAGATCGTTCACGTACCGTCAAGAAATCAATCGTATCTATCACAAATACCATACACGACATACACATAAAATTATATCCTTTCATTCATACTTTCTTACTTCCATGCTTTCTTACTTTCTTTTGTATTAACTTACTTTCATATCTTAAGTTATAAAGAGCATTACGCCCTACATTCCTCGAGTATTATTAGGGCTCGGTACCCTCTTCGTAACCATACATCCTTACATCATACCTCGAGTATTATTAGGGCTCGGTACCCTTTTCGTAACCATACAGCCATACGTTATCATTTCTTTCTTCTATTATCTCTGTCGTGTTCATGCACATACACATACATAACATACTTACCTTACACATAGCGTTACAACCTGACAGTACGTGCAATATCCGAAGATCGTTCACGTACCATCAAGCATTCGTTCCTACATATCATATCATTCACATAAGGCATACACTTTTCTCTTAGGATAAGTGTATTAACAAACATATCGAGTATGCACACAGCCCCGAAAACATAACACATAAATGGGGCTAGAAACTCACCTGAACTCTGCTTCTTCCTCTGGTAGCTGTAAATTCCTTCTTTAACTGAGCTCGGCTAACTGTACAAGTTACACGTATCAATACTCGTCTGATCTAGTCTGGTGGCCTAGTATTAGCTTACTTTAACTTATCGCTTTCAATTTATCTTCTAATCAACTTGGCTTAGGCGAAGTTAACCCTCGGGCGAACTTAGCTTTAGGTGAAGTTAAACCTCAGGCGAACTTGGCTTCAGGCGAAGTTAAACCTTAGGCGAACTTGGCTTCAGGCGAAGTTAAACCTTAGGCGAACTTGGCTTCAGGCGAAGTTAAACCTTAGGCGAACTTGGCCTCAGGAGAAGTTATCCTTAGGCGAACTTGGCTTCAGGCGAAGTTAAACCTTAGGCGAACTTGGCTTCAGGCGAAGTTATCCTTAGGCGAACTTGGCCGTAGGCGAAGTTATCCTTAGGCGAAGTTACGCTTGAAGGCGAAGTTACGCTTGAAGGCGAAGTTCATCAGGCGAACTTAATCTTGCAGGCGAAGTTGTCGCGCTGCAGATCTGTTTGCCCATAACTCCTTCGTTTCTTAGCCAAATAACTCGATTTTGGTACCCACGGAATCGTATGATCGGCGCCTACAAACCCTAACCATCAAATCGGCCTAAAATCGACGTTTTAGGGGTCCGATTTGGGCAGTTTGGGTTCGGGTCCGGTTAACCCATCCAATCCTAACCATTTTCAGTAATATTAGCTTTGTTGGATTTGTTCTTACCTTACCAACTCAGATCTATCACAAAATCTCGGGTCTCAGCTTCGAATCTTGATCGGTTAGAATGTGTGTGTTTTGAGGAGTGTGTGGAGTGTGTGTGGAGTTTGGTGAGAAAAATGAGATATTTTGGGATTTTGGGGGTATTTATATCCCTGAAATCCCATTCTCATTTAACCTATCACAATTAACCCAAGTCCACAACCCACATCCATTACCCAACACTAGCCCGACTCATACCAACTCCTATTCAGTTATTTATTTCCTGATAACCCGAGTAAACTTTCCATCTATTAATAAGTAATATAATTAATATTACCTTGGAAATTTCGGGATGTTACAGACTCCCATAGAAATGTTCCTCAAAAATGGTGAGTTACCTCTGGACCAGACGGAGGCTGAAAGGGTTCAAATCAAATCCAGACAGTATGTGTTGCAAGGAGAAACGCTTTATAAAAGAGCTTACCTTACACCACTACTAAGATGTGTGAGCCCTGAACAAAGTCAGTATCTGATCAAAAAGGTTCACGAGGGGATATGTGGAGCTCATTTCGGCAAAGAACGGTGGTCGCAAAATTGATGAACCTCAGATACTTCTGGCCCACGATGCACCGAGATGCAACAGAACAACTCAGAAAGTGTGAAGCTTGTCAAATTCATGCACCTGTCCCAAAAAACCCCAAGCACGATCTATTCCCCATCTCCTTGGCTTGGCCATTCCATAAGTGGGGAATGGATATCGTTGGTCCATTCCCACCAGCCAAGGGCAGGGTAAAATTTTTGCTAGTAGCCGTCGAGTACTTTACCAAGTGGCTTGAAGTCAAACCACTTGCAAAGATAACGTGCAAACAAGTCATCGACTTTGTGTGGGAAAGCATCATTTGTCGCTATGGGTTGCCAGGAGTGTTGGTCACGGATAGTGGGAAACAATTTTCTGAGAAGCCTTTTAGCACATGGTGCAAAGAATTCAGAATCACTCAAATGTTCAGCTCAGTTGCATACCCATAATCCAACGGTCAAGTTGAAAGAACAAACAGAACCATCGTGGAAGGAATCAAAACAAGGCTAGGAAGGCATAACAACAATTGGCTTGAAGAACTCCCAAATGTTCTATGGGCAATAAGAACAACCGAAAAGACAAGCCACAAACGAACGCCTTACAGCCTAGTGTTCGGATCGGAAGCCATAATCCCAGCAGAAGTCCGAGTTGTGACTCAAAGAACACTCAACATGGATCTCGAATCAAACAACAATGAGATCATGTTGAATTTGCAACTCCTTGAAGAAATTCGTGATCAAGCCGCAATACAAAAGGCTAAGTACAAGCAAAAAATGGAAGCTTATTACAATGCAAGAGTGAAACATGAACGTTTCAGGCCAAGAGATCTTATACTCCGTAACAATGAGGCCAACAAGAAAGAAAATCAAGGAAATCTCGGCCCAAAGTGGGAAGGACCATATACAATCCTTGAAGCTCACAAGGGTGGATCCTACAAGCTGGCCGACACAGAAGGCAAAAATCTTCCAAGGCACTGGAACGGCAAAACCCTTAAAAGGTTCTATGCCTAGTCAAAATCTTAAAATGTATTTCAAGAGACGTATAATTCTCCTTTTTGTGAACAACAACCTCTTGAATGAATGACAAAGTTTTTGTCATAACTTGTCTTTACTATACTATAACCAGTTTGAGAACCTAGCAAGAAACTCCATGGCAAGGGCCATGTAAGGGGATGAGCTACCAGGCCACATCACTCAATAGGTTCAAGGGTTAAATGAACCTATATAAGGGGTGAGTTCCTATATCAGTCCAACTCCATGAGACTTAGAAAATTTTTTCAACCAAAACTTGTCTCATAGACGGGTCTGAACAGCCTACATCAATTCGTTCCTTAAGCTTTGAAAAAGTTTACGAAACAAAAATACATTAAGTAATGATACAAAGGATAACCAACATGTGCTTTTTACCTAATGAAGCCTAAGCTAAAGTGACTACAACACTAAAACTTCTTAAGAAAAGTTAGCTAAAAACACATCAAACTAACAAGACAAGCAACCAAAACACAATACATAGAACATTACGATTCACAAACAAGGCCTTCTAAGGCCATAACTAGCATCATACACGATAATAAGCCATTCAGGCTAAACAACGGAAATCACAAAGATTCCCATGAAAATGTTCAAACAGCCAAAAAGGCCAATCACAACCATAAAGCAGAAACCTTAAGGGTTTCATGCTGAACCTAAATTGTTTAAGATTACATAACATTGTTCAAGAGCGCTAAGAAAGCTACGAATAAATTGTTTAAACACCAGCAGCAGGCTTTGAAGTACTAGCCTCAACACCCTTACCTTTCTTCAACTTCTTCACTTTCGGGCGACCACAAGCAATGGCCGAACCTTCGAGGCTTGCCACATGAGACCCGTCGCTACCTCTAGATAAAGTTTCTTCGCTATCACCGAAACGTGAGCGCTTCTTAGACAAGGACTCAAGCACCTCTTTGGAAATTTTCTCATCAAGGACGGCTGGTTTCAAGCCCTGCAAAACGGAAAGAGGCTTACCAAAGCATGAAGAAACTTCACCCACATAAGGGTAAGTAAGCCTTTCCATTGCACGGACTGAGTCTGAGAAGAGCTTGGAAGCTTCACGGTTGAACATGGGCGATTGCTCCATAGGTTGACCAGCTTCGTGATGTTTGAAGCCAGCAACAAAGCCAAAATGCTTCCCATAGCCCAGCAGCTTCGTGTAAACATCGCCCAACACTGAGTTAAATTCAGTGGAATGAAGCAGGTAAGTCACAACCTGATGAAACTCATGCTCAATTAGCCACCAGTTGTCGTTAGTAGTCTGCGTAACTGAAGCCTTCAAGCCTTATTTCTCCATATCAAAGGCTTTCCTCTGCACCTCAAAGGCTTCCCTGTCAGCATCCAACTTAGCTCTGTCAGCTTCCATTGCTTTCTTCAATCCTGCTATCTCAACCTCGTGGCCACGGGACAACTCGTCAATCTTCTTCACATAACCTTCTTCCTTCTCTGAAAAATCGCCAACCTCTTTCTTCATGGCTGACATAAAGGCCTTCCTCTTTTTCTTCTTCTTCAAAAACTCCTCATACTTCTGCATCCCCTTTCGAAAACGAGTGACACCCTCTGCCAAAATGGCAGAGGGTTGCAAGAACTCAGGATTAACCTCGACAACATGGAATCACCTTCCATCTCAGAAATAGTGTTAAGAATCCCCGGAGGAGAAAAGTTAGCCAACACATCAGCATAAACTTCCGGGTCTTTGAAGCTATCTCCAACCTTAACATTCCACTCTGGCACATAAACTTCATTCCCATCCAACCCTTGAACTGTCGCCATCGCAATCTTCTTACCAGTTGATTTCTTCTTCTTGGAAACAACCAAACCCTGCTCCTTTTCTCCTTCCACACTTGGACCTTGATCTTCGGCAACTTGAACATCATCACTAACTTCAACCGGTTCGTGAGAAGATGATGGGCCAGAAGACTTCAACAAACGCCGTGTGGAACGACGAGTAGAGGCCTTAGGAGCAGCAGTCTTGGTAAACCCTTTAACGTTTAGAACCCCCCACATACCCAGAATCTTCAAACCTACCCTCTTTCCCTCGAACCACAGCATCCTCCCCAGCAACAGCCACAACATCCGTAACCCAACATCTGTGGTATCATCACTTTTCAAGAAATCCAAAGCCGACATTACTACAAACACAAAGGAAATCTATCAACAGGCATATCAGCAAAATAAAACAAATACGAGATAAACAAACGCACACCCTTATCATCCCTCATAAGCACGGGATCGCGATTAGGCTTATACCATAATTTGCTAATTCCTAATAACACAAGAAGATGTTCGGGAAGAGGACGAAGACGCGATGGACACTTCCTAATTGACTTCAAAAACGCTTCATTCAATATCGATTCAGCCGGCTCCGGTTCGTTTAAAACAGCCTCGGGTTGTCTCCAAACGGATTTAAAAGGAAGGATGGAGTCGGAAACAAAGAAAAAACGGTCCTTCCAAGAACCAAGGGTCGTAACCGCCGAGGAAATTAAACATGTATCAACCTGAGTATGTTCAAAAGTATACCAATCACCATTCTTCACCAAACGAAAGAAACAGCGAAAACCGAAGAGCGACGGATCATATCTTAAGGCTCTACATAATACCTCAAAGTGTAAAACCCTAGCAAGCCCTAAGGGGTTAATCTGACCAAATGACACACGGTAATACTCCAATACATTCAAAACAAAAATCGAAAACGGATGCCGGAGGTTCGAGAATTCAAAATGTCGACAATAAAGGGCAACGAAACCCGCCGGACAATGATCGATTGACGCGTCGGCCGGCGGAGCAATCGGTTTAAACTTTAAAAATATACCCCATTCAAGACAGAAGGATTCGACTTCTTCTTGGGTTAATCGGGAAAAACTAACCGACAGATACTTACGAGCACCCATAAAATCAAAAGAAAAGGGAAAGATTTTAACTAACCTAATGAAGGAATGAAAGAAACTTGATGAATGTTTGAGAGAATATTGTGGAACTTTAAAGAGAATATGAAGAAAGTGAACAGTTATAACCACTATTAAGAGCAGTTATTGGGAACCGCAACATGCAGTAACCATCAAATCAATTGTCTTGTCAGAAAGTCAAAAAATAACCAAAAACGTTCAAAGCCTCGAAGCCGTTAAGCAATAACAAAATGTGTGCAAAAGTCAGATACCCTTGAGCCTACTTCTCAAACACCTCTGACTTGGGGGGCTGATGACGGGGGTAGATCAAGGAGTTAATAAAATGGTTTTCACACATTAACGCTAAAAAGGTTAGAAGGTTAAAAGCTTCGTTTCCCGCCCAATTTATGTAAACAAGTACGTGAACAGTAAGCACGTGCAACAGTACAACGTCAAATCGCTATTCACATCACTGTTCCCTCTGAACAAGGGACATGCTCAGAAAAAGTAATATTATTATAATCATGGACCAACGGTCAAATGCTTCCCGCCCATAAAAGGTCAACTCTCTAGCAAACTGGAGGTTAACTAGTTTACCCACTAGACAAAAGGCTTGCGTCACTCTCTCTATAAAAGGAGAATCCAATCATAAACAAAGGGACATCAGATCTGGAGAGTTAACACATACTCCCTGATCTTCTCCTCTTCCTTGAGAAATATGCACTTTGCTTATTTCTTTCTTACTTCACAAACATCATAGCTTTACCAAGAACTTCATCCAAAAACCGGTCTCAAACACCTCGGTCTTGGATCTTCGGTGAACTATAACTAACAATAAACTAGTGAACCTCTCTATGCGTTTTGCAAACGTAGAGGGACACCACGACCTGCGTTAGGTTAACCGGAACCCTTAAAGCCTGTTAGCATAACCAGTCCATTCACTATGATTGGTCTTGTAATTGTTGTAGCAACACATACTATGTTGCCACGATTGAAAATTTTATAATATGCTAGATTGAAAACTAAGTCATGATTAAATGTAGAAATGATTAGATTATTTAACTACTAAGAGTTCTACTATTAGAGTGTGGCTCGATGAGGCTAGTTAAAAATCAGAAAACTAGAGTTTAAGCTTGACTTGTTTAACTACTAAAGGTCAAGTTTGGTTTGCTTAAATCTTAACATTTAAGGTTTGAATTCGACTAGCGAATAGTTTTACATGTTTAGTTCGGATTCAGCTCGTATATTATTATTATTTTATTATTATTATTATTATTAAAAGGACAACTTATGTTTACGTGACCAAATATTAATTACACATAGTTTTAGTGTGTGTGTATACTCAAACATGGATCCAAATTACAACAAAGTTTTTTCACAATTTTGCGTATTTGACAACTTTAGTCACTTAGATTTAACAGTTTTGTTAAATCATTCACAAACTCTAATTAAGTATTTAATAGGATTAATTAGTTAACTTGATTTTTATTTAGATTAATACCATAACAAACTGAGCCAATAACATAGCAGAATCCCACCATGTATCCGCCGCAACACATGGGGTTTAAATGATATCGACCGAGTTCCCGTCATGTTCGCACCATAACGCTCGGGTTGAAAGCAACTAATTATTAATTAATTGTTTTAGAAGTTTAGTTATATATAAATATAGATAACGTTATCCCTATATAATTATATATATTAAGGGGTGGGTTCACGTACAATAATTGATTAACATACATTACGTACGCGAAATACGTTCATGGTTAAAAACACTAAAACATTCAATTCAAATTCCCAACCCTAAAACGTTCAAGGTTAAACATTTAAATGTTCGGGCAAAAAACTTAAACGTTCAGGCTTATATCATAATATATTCAAGGTTAAAGCTCATCACTCAAAACTAAAAATTGATCGATTAAAGCTTCAAATTGATGATTAATTGTATCTTGGCTTCAATTTCAATTCTTATCAAAAGCTAAACAAAAACATGTGAAACAAGAGGAGCGGCATTCGTGTTTTTCCGGCGAGTTGCGGGACCCTCGTTAGCGACTCCGATGATGGTGAAGGAGGTGTGTTGATGCCGAGAGTGGTGAATCGGTGGTGGTGGAGATGGATTGTTGGAGAGCGACGGGGGCAAATGAGTGTATTGTTTGATTTAGGGTTTCTGAAATCGATGTTCTATGTGCTCACGTACGTAATGTACGAAATGTACGATAAGGAATTAATGTATCGAATCTTTTATCTATATATATTAATATATACTATGTAAATATATATCAAATTATACTAAATGTAATTTTATAAATTATACAAATATAATGATGGTTTTTTCTTGAGTGCTTGATCAAACTCGGTACAAAAAGTTAGGCCTTGTTAGTTTGTTAATGGAGCTCCAATTTTAAGTTAAGGCTAGTTAATTTAAGTTTAATTCAGTCAGTCGCTTCATCAAACTCGGTATAGTGCCATAATATGCAAATTTATGTAACACGTATTAATGTTGCATAGTTATTTATATATGTTATGTAATTAGTTATATATAATGTGTAACTAGTGCATAATTTTGACGCAGTCGCGTAAACACGCAAGCCACGTGTCACATCCTACTAGCTTCGTATCTTAACATGCTCAATTGATTTGTTCAAATTCCTATCCATCCACACACACACTAGAGGATACGTAATCATGCGATGCAGCAAAGGACACTACATTTAGATTGATGATATATTATACTGTATTTTGAAGGGAAAAGAAAATCATTAGCTAATTAACTAAAAACCCAGTTAAAACGTAATTAATTTTTAATTATTATATTAGCAAGACTATACTCATATTGAATATTTAAATAAACGTTTTTATTTTTTGAACGGTCAACGAATTCTCTAAATTAGCTATTGGCTAAATTCATCGCATTGGGATTCCAATCCGGGGAAAACCCTCGCATAAGACTAACGCCCGTGAACACTCAGCCGAAGACACGAAAATGCATTGAGATAAAACTCGTTCAGTTTAAGGATACAACTAGTGAACGTCATCTACTCGTGTAGTCTCCCATCATCAACTGATGTCGCCAAAAGAAAATGTTGGGATAAGAATCAAACCTGAGTCACATGGACCACCAAATATTTTTCTTACCACTCCACCAACTCATTGGTTGGTGGGTTACATGTAATTTTTATTGATTTATTTTTTTTTTTTACGAAAAAAACATGATGTCTTACAAATATGAGGAACTTCTATGTGCTAGCAATATTTAGCTTTGAAAGACTGTAACAACGTTTAAAAGTAATAATTAAATGAACTCTTAAAAGTATGTAAACTTACAATTTTATCCTCCTAATATGTATTATGATATAGTATAAATGTTGTGTAAATATGTGTACACGAGTCACGACCCATGTCTTATACATGTATGTGTACTCATGTTAATTAGATCATTTTTCTACATGTGATATGTTAGAGCATTCTCAGTAGCTTCTTTATTTCAATTAAATAAATATTATATATTCTCTCTTAATTTCAATTAAATAATAATTTTATACTTTTATTATTACATTTTTTCTATCCATCACTCACAACACCTTTAAAAAAAACAAAAAAAGTTATAGATAGTGAAGAGTGTTTATTCCAATTTACTCACGAACTATAACTTTTTATCTCTTCTTCACTTACAGCCACTTAGAGCATCTCCAACCATATGTTTAGTTTGTTATTCAGTCTATGTGGCAAATGAGTTGGATGAGAGAGGAGAGAGAAATAGATGATAGAGAGTGTATGATGTTTAAAAAAGTGGATGAGTTTGGATAAGTTTGTGAGTGTGAAGTTGATAAAAAGGTAGAGAGAGGAAAGTGAAAAGTAGAGAGAGAAGAGATAAATGATGTTTAGAAAAATGGATGAGTTTAGCATTGTGGATGCTCTTACAATTACTATCTACAGTATAGAAAATCCACTCATATAATTATAGAGGACCTATTGTGAATTTTATATTAGTTATTAGAACTTTAATAAATGTTTTCATCGACCATAGCGGTCCTTCATAAGTTCAATGCATAGATAAAGTTGATTTCTGACTCAAAAAACAAAATAACATCATCTCTTTCTCACTTTGTGGTACAATGATGATATGTGGTCATAAATATGAAGGAACTTTTTCTTTGAAGTTTATATAAATGTTCTCTCTCACTCTAGGGTTTTCGGTAGGAATAAAATTTCTAACACAAGACAGACATGACAAGAAATTTAACTGGTTTTGAGTTATCTGATATAAATATAATACGTTTATTTCTATCAATTTTATTCATTTCTTCCTACTGTCATTCTCACTTAAATTCAAACTAAATAGATATCAAGTTTGTTTGTTGATATGAGAAACAAAAAAAAGTAAAAACAATTAAAAGACACCAGCTAAATGATTTGCTTGAGCTAAGCCCTAGTAATTTAAATATTAACTAATTCATCAAGTATTACTCATATTTGCAAATGGACATCAAAAAGTAGATCCAAAATGTTATACGGTTTTAAGTTTGTACGTGTTATGACTGATGTTTTTCAAATGAATGCATATTCAACCCATCAACTCGAAATCCTTTGACATGCTAATCTACCAACTCGACATGAATGGCATCCCTGTTTATTAGACATAAAACAACGAGATACGCCCCTTTTGTTTATAGCCAGGATATTCCTTCTAGAAGGAACAACGATTGTAGTGGTGATATCTGAATACCTAACGATGATAACGTAGAAAATAAGAGTGTTATAGTATAGTCTTTTAATTTTAACCAACAATGTGATTGTAGCTGTGTCGTGGTGGAGAAAGCAAAGGGGGTACATTATTACAATCGTGATATGTCAACCACTAACTTGGTTGCAGGCGTTAACTCAACATTGGTTGTTTAAAAAATTAACTAAGTTATTACGTATTACTCATATTTGCAAATGGATATAAAAAAGGTAATCCAAAATGCGATATGGTTTTAATTATGTTCGGATTATGGTTGATTTTTTCAAATGAATGCATACGCAGCCCATCAACTTGAAATCCTTGCCAACTCAAAATGAATAACATCCCTTGTTATTGGACATGGCAAAATGAGATACGCCCCTTTTGTTTATAACCAGTATATTCCTTCTAGAAGGAATGATGATTTTAGTAGTGTATGTATCATATGGCCTGATGATGGTAATGTAGGAAATAGGAGTGTTGGTCGTTTTATGTCAACCAACAACACGGTTGTATATGTGTCTTGATGGAGAAAGCAAAGGGGATACACTATTACAATCATGATATATTAACCACTAACTTGGTTGCAAACGTAAATTCGACAACCATATCTGCCAAATTAATGCACCTTTAGTACATGTTATCTCTTATATTCGGGTTCCGGTTGAGAAAATTCTAGGGGTTAAAACATGATCTACAACATTGGTGTTAAATGTTTTTACGAATAACTTAAAGGGATCGCAGACATTTCTGGAACACCTCTAACAGAGGGACAAATAGTCAATTTTGAAAGAACTTATTGTCAACCTCTTTCAGATATGAATCTATCTGATTCAGAAGGGAAGAACTTGTATCAGTGTCACTATATTCATAAATATAATAAGATTCAAGATAAATATCAACATCAAACAAACTAATAAGATAAGAACTATCGACTACAATTAGTCTTTCATGTTGATCAGTTCTTCATGTAAGCAATATAAAATATGAATAATAATAAACCTATGAACCTGTTACAGCATGGGGAGTAGTAATCACAGCTGAGTATGATGTAGTCGACATGTTTGTCATTTTGATCGAGTTTCCCTTTAGGATGTATAGTTAAGGATGGTGTTAGGGTTCTTGAGAGGAACCCGGTTTAGGAGAGAGGAGGCACACAAAATTCTTATGTGTGTTAGGTTATGATGTTAATTTATTCTCTCTATATATACACCCAAGGGGAAACCCTTATTAGTTAGTAAGGGCAATATGACTCATCAACAATTACCAAACTAATATATAATAAGGTATAATTAATATTTTGATCTATTATAATATAAATGATTATAATGACCATATATAAATATACATAATTATATATTTAAACTTACATTCTCCCACTTGGCCGAATAATCATTTATTATGAGTATTAGATAAGTTTGATCAGGATTTAACACTCATTTTAGCTTTAAACTTAAACTGGAGCAAAGAAATGCAGCCATTGAATTGAACATCAGCTCAAGACCCCCATTAATCATACTGCAGTCTTTATTTAAAACCTAAGTAGTTATGATCAAAATTTTCAAGTAAGCCCTTCAGAACGTTTGATTTTTATATTAGTTTGTCTATATGTCATTATGCATGCAAAACATATTAAGAGACGTACAAAATCAAACTGAAAAAAAATTAATAATTAGTCATTTATAGTATGATATGCAATTATACATGGTCATTAGTATTCCTGTCTTAATTATTAAGCGCTTAAATTAAAATTATTGGTGATAGACGTTTAGTTATTGTATCCTTAAGCATATCATGAATGTATTCGATACAAAAATTTAGATTCCTCAATTTGTTTATAAACGAATAATTAGTTTTATATCGAAATTCTAATGCAACACTTCTCAAACTGTTACTGTTTGAGAAAACATGGTAGCTGACATTATCACAGTTAGTCTTCAATATATAATTTATATGGAGTTAACATACTTATGAGTCCACTGATAAATTTTAAACTACACTTATTTACTATTGTGTTGTGATTAATCAACATGTTATGTCATCATGACTTAGGTTATTGTTATCAGCTTATTATGACTACGACTGACATTAGAATATATCCCGAAAAATTACATTATGTTATCTTTGAATACAATAAAGTTTAGAGTAATCAACCGATTTAAATTCTCACTTCTTCTTTTTTAAATTATAGTCTTTCATTTCTTCTAAAGATATTTTAATACTCTTTTAGATGCTTCACATTAATCTAGACATATCTAGTGTGTTGCCATTTGAGTAATATCTAAACGAGTATATACTTGAACTTATATAAGGTTTCTACTTAATGAAGCATAAGGAAAATCTGTGTTCCTATTATCCTCTAAAGTAGAGCAATATTGTTTGTTACATGTGTAAGGAATATCTCTAAGATCTGTAATATCAAAGTATGTGTGAACAATGTTTTGACTTATATATGGACAAGCTTGTTTTTAGTTGCTCCCACTTATCTTGAGGTAGGTACATCAATCCACTTAGTTTTTGATGAAAATAATTGTATAAATATTTCATCACATTTTGATGTTTGCATTAACACATATATGGATTTTATTGACTTATAGACTAAATGTTCTTTGAACTTCAGTTTATAACTTTTAGGTTGTTTTATGAACATATAAATATGTAAGTCGATTGTTAGGGAACGTTATTTTAATGTTCATCTAATGTAGCTCTTAACTATTATAAGCTACTAGAACAATAATGATACTTAAAGAAATCTTTTGTAATATAGGTAAGAAGATTATTTGATAATTGGTTTCTCCTTGAATATAACCTTTAACAATCAATCGTGCTTCTTAATGTCTTAACTTTTTTTATTGGGATTTAGTTTAGTTATGAACACTCTTAGGTGATTCAACCAAATATCAAATGTTATTCTGACTTATGGAGTCAAGTTTTCTAATAATAGTTGTATTCCATTCAGAAGATTGATTGATTTAATGGTTTAATTAGAAGGGGTAGGATCATTGAACTTTCCAACATCTATTTCAACTTTAGTTAGGGAGGTTACATAATCAACCATGTCAGTAGGTTTTAAAACCTAGATGGCGTCCTAAGTTGATTATTGGGTAATTTTAAAAGTCTCAGTTTTATGGATTAGCTCTTAGATAGGTTGCTATCATTTTCAGGATTCAAAGTGTGTAAGAGTTGGTGCAGTATGGTGTACAAGAGGTGTAACTGGAGTTAAATTTGGAGTAAAATTTAATGACTCCCCCCCCCCCCGTCTCTTGTACTTTTAACAAGTCATTATAAGGACTTGTACTACTCCCACTGACCTTAGAAACCTTTAGAAAAATTTGCATGCTTAGGGTCAATATTTAAGACCAATAGTTTCTAATAGAGAAACAAGTTAATGATGTAAGTCGTAGTAGTTTCTCTTGTGAGGATTACTTTAGTAAGAAATTGGAGTATACCCACATTTAAGAAACAATAAAACTTTTGTAAGTGTGGTAGTAAATTCTAAAGAGATAAGTTTTGATGGAATAGTGTTGTGATGAAGCAGTATCTTGTACAAGATGTGTAATTAAGACAATATCAAGTTTTCACTCCCCCCACCTCTTGCAAATCTTGTAAGTTGTGATTGAGACACTTAAGGCTCCCACTGATTTTTAATATCTCTAGGAAAACTACAAAAGAAGTTTCAATGATGTACGTGATGTGGGAATCTATCATATATATGTTAGACTTGATTTGATTTCATTAACGTCCAGATGTCATAATAAACTTAGGAACACATTTAGAAGAAATCATATTAAGTGTATATGGATGGACCTCTTTAAGACCGTGGAACATAGAGGACATATTAGATACAAGTAAATAACCTTTTAAATGATAAAAGAATTATGTCTGAATATTCGTTTGAATAAGTTTCACGAATTTAAGTGAAATATAACTTCGGGTGGACCCATACGTATTCCTTAAGCCAAGTAATGTTTATGGAATTTAACACATTATTAAAATCACTAACAATGTGATTAGAAGAAAAAATCACCCTCATCAACCATGTCATGATTTCTCATGAAATTTGGTTTTAGTGGATGAATTATATAGGTCTCATTTGTCTTTTGTTAGATTTTTATTTGCATGATAACAGAAGTTGTGAAAGTATATAGTATCATCTAGTTTTATTTAATAAATGTTTCAATCCAAATATTGATAACAAATAATATGAGAGTTTAATGTAAGAGTGACTTTCTGTTGGCTATGCAAACCTCATAACTGTCATAATGTAGCTTAAGTATTGATACTAAATTCTGATTAATCTCCAGAATATTTAAAGTATCATAAAGCGTAATTAAAAGACAGTTAATCATGGTTCTAATAACTTTAACATGTAATTTTGTCACTGACACTCGCGTTAGTTATTTGTTGATTTCAGGTAAACATATAGAACTAGACTCAACCAATCATGTGTTGATTAGAATAATAGGATTAGCAGACTTAAATATCATTTATACAACTATCAGTTTTAGCCAGTTGTTCTTTTGAATTATGGATAGTCTTGTAATGCTTATGCCTAATCTAATGACATATATTTGCAATAGACTTCTCCTTAAAGAACTTAAAGCTGGAAGTAATACTTGTATTTTTTCTATGAACCTTAGAAATATCCTCGTTAAGGTTTTAGTGGTAGTGAGCAGAATATCATCTAATGTTCCACTGCCGGATTCTTTTCTTTTACATGTGTTGCGAATTAACACGCTCATTTTCCTTTGGTACTTTAGAGTATCATAATTGATTTTTAAGGCAACAAATTGTACTAGTAGAAAACTTTTGAGTGTCATAATCTACCCGTCACAAACCCTAACAAAAGATAAGGTTTGATTGTGGTTCTTTTTTTGATTTTGTTAATTACCTAAGTTGTAATTATGACCACCGTCTTTCTTACTCATGTAACATCCCGAAATTTCCAAGAATAATGTTTAATGTATTACTCGTTAATGATGGAAAAGTTTACTAGAATTAGTAGAGAATTAATAAAATAATAAAGATGAGTTAAGTAGGCTAATTAAATGGAAATAAATATGGACCAAAAAGGAAAATATGGGCCTTGGGTCCATGGGCTTAATGGAGTATAAATACCCCTTAAACCCTAATCCTTTCCATTTTTATCCGTCTCTACACCATAGCCTACACCATCAAAAACACACACAAACACATTCCTACATCCCGAACCAAGATCCGAAGGTGGAAACCCGAACCCGTTGGTGCTAGAACGTTGTGACGAACCAAACCAACATCAATACTAGATCGCGTTCGTAGATCGACTCGTTTAAGGTACGTTTATAACGAGATATTGTTTAATTAAGCTCGGATTCGTTTAGTAATCATTAGATCTGCTTGAGTATGGTAAAAACGAATCAAACGTGATGATTCCTGTTAAAATCCGTTAACATATGATAGGGCAATTGATAAAATGATGAACCGTATATAAGTATCTATAAATCGCACCATTTAAAACGAGATGTTTAAGTATTTAGACAGTTGGGGTTTGTAGGCGCTGGTTAGACGAATCCAATGATACCAAAATCATGTTGTTTCATTAATAATCAAAGGTTTATTGTAGATCTGAAATATGTTGACCAGTTCGTGTTCTTGACGATTTTGACTTTGACCCAGAGTCAAAGTCTGGATAAGAACAGACGCTAATTCGTTATGATAAACGAATCATGTCATTCGTTATGTGCCAAATTCGTTAAGATAACAAAACAAGTGATTCGCTACTCGCAAGTTCGTTATGCTAAGATAATGAATTAGATGATTCCTTACTCACCAATTCATTATGTTAAGATAACGAACCAGGTGATTCGTTAATCACCAATTCGCTATGTTCAGATAACGAATCAGGCCCTGTTCTGATAACGAATTAGGCCACAAATCAGGCTATGTTCAGATAACGAATTAGGCTTAATTTGTTATAGCGAATGAGTGGGCGAAGTAGATAATAATTTAAAAATCCTAATGGAAAATGTGTTAAGACAGTTAATGAATCAGCCAGGGGCTCTGCCCCTTGGACCCCGCTAGGGGCTGCCGCCCCTAGAACCCGCTTCCATGGGCGTTTCCCTCGGACCCCCGTTCGTTAAGGGTTATAATTAAATTTGAGTTACGATATGGATAGTGATAGTAATTAATACGCGTAATTGTTATACAGTTAGCCGTACACAACTAAAGAAAGGGATAACCATTAACGGTGAACGTAACCGAGCTCAGGTGAGTTTCTAGCGCCATTTCCTTGTCATGTTTTCGGGGTTTCTTGCATACTCAATGGGAACGTTAATACACTTACCGTAAATTGTAAGTGTATGCTATGATGAATAATGTAATAGTATGTATGAATGCTATAAATGAATTAATGTCGGTGCGTGAACGATCTTCGGATATTGCACGTATCATCAGGGAGTATGGTTGTTAGATGAATGATGTGAAGAACGCCTAGAGTGTTCACATACTACGATGTAATTATCGTATATGTGAGGTATGTGTAAGCAGGTACATGAATGGTATTTGAGATCTACGTCCGACATAGTAAGTTAGGATGGCAAATCCCTCTAAACTACTATGGGACCTAGACTCGATATGTGATAGTGTAAATAAGGATTGTGAAACTTATTAGCGTTCCTTATACGGATATTATATAATTGATCATGCGTTCCTTCTATGGAGTACCTTCTATGGAGAATGTATATGGTTCCTTCTATGGATCAGGTATAGAATTTCTTCTATGGATAAAGTATAGTGGTCCTTTTATGGAACGTATATAGGGTCCCTTCTATAGGTAACATTAAGGATCCTTCTATGGATAATATCTAGGGATCATTTTATGGATAGTTTATATAGACCCTTCTATGGGTGATTCAAGTTGTTACTTCTATGAATGATAGTAATTGTTCTTATAATAGATATTATGCAATGGTCCTCTCACGGATAATTATAAAGTGTCAGGAATGAAGTTCGGTTAAGTAGGGATATGTATCTTCGGATACGTATACGTGAATGTATGAGAATGTATTGTATGTTGCCTGGTTAACTAGAACTCACTCAACGTAGCTGCATTTTAGTATGCACACAGGTAATTATGTTTAACAAGCTGGCCTGAGGATGACACATGGCATGGATTGAATGTCTGGCATCTGAAGATGGAAGAAATGATGTTTTAAATATGATGTTGTATATTATGTTTTAAATAAAATATCAAATGTTTTATATCGAATGATTTCAATATTTAAGGTGAAACAAATAGCGAATACAAAAAGACGTTAAGATTTGCATTAATTTTTGTCCTTATACTTGCAAGTTCTTCTGTCCTTCCTTTGATCTTTTTTTCTTCATCTTTGTCACAGTCCTTACTACACTATTAAATTTCAGGGCTACTTTGCAAGAAAAAAAGAACATTAAAAATGAAAAATAATTTAGTCTTCAGGATCACTGGATGTTCTAATATCATGAAAGAATTTAAGGAGAAAACAATATAAAACATTGGTGTTAAATATTTTTATGTATTTAATTAATTAATGGATCTCTTTATATATATATAAACAGAATACAATTTAAAGGTGCTTTCTCATCTAATTCATAATTTTTAAATTCAAAATTACATTAAAAATCACTATATTTTTTTATTTTTATTTTTAATTAAATAATATTTTTTTATACATTTATCATTACTTTTTTTCTCTCTATCTCTTTCACTCACAACCACTTTCAACAAATATTTAAAAATTATAGAGGGGTGAACAGTAGCTTTTCAAATATAAAGATAAATCACTGTATTTTTCTCTCATCTACTCACAACACCCTAGACCACTCCATAAATTATAAATATCTCACTCACCAAATTTGATGGTTTGAATGTGAATGCTCTTATGTCAATACAAAGTAAAAAAAAATAATTAATTTCATATATACTCTTACAAACATTATAAAATATCATACGTACCCAAGCAAATTTTGAAATATCATATATGCCCTTATAAAGTAACCAAAATATCATATATGCCCTTATAAAACAGTTAAAGTATCATATATATCCTTATTCATTAACAATAATTTAATAAATAACCACTCTATTATTTTTCAAAAAATTTAACTTTCACATATGCTCATTTTTAACGAATAAATCATTTCATCTCTTCCCATTACATAATGTGTTCATACCATATGTTATTATTTTAACTTTAATCGACTTTTCTCACTTTTAACAACAACCAAATCATATATCGCCACTTCTTCAAAATTGCAAACAATTCGAAGATTTATCGCATGGTATACATTATAAATCTTTTATCGCATTTAATCAAACTAGAGTAATATGGTCATTTTTTAAATTTTTTTAATGAATTGGGTATATATGATATATTAATAATTTTGCAATGACATATATGATATTTTTAGTTTTGCATGGGTACATATGATATTTTAAATATTTGTAAGGGTATATATGAAATTCCCTAAAAAAATGAAAAGTGTGAGAAGTAATATAAGTTCATTGATCTTTAATTTGAATGGTTGTGTTTAATTTGAGAATAAAAAAATGATTGAAAGAGCATATATGGAATAGTCCATATTTGTTGATTTGCTCTCTCCACATGCAATACGCATATTAATTTCCTCTTCATTTTAAAACGTTATAACTTTTTCATACGACAGTTTTTTTTAAAAACAATTTCAAATAATAACAAACGTTTTTTATCTTTAATATAAGTGCCATATTGTTGTAAAAATTTTTAAAAAATAGTGGGTTTTTATACATTGTGTTATTGGTTTGTCATTGTGTTTTTTTAATTGAGTTTTCTACATTGTGTTATAGGTTATGATCATTGTGTTTACAATCGTTACAGATATTTAAGATTAAATTGAAAATAAAAAGTACGCCATTGTGCCTTTTGCTCGTTAGCGTGTCTTTATGCTCATCATTTTATCTATTGTTCGTTATTGTGTATTCATGCTCATCATTGTGTTTTAATCATTACGTATTATAAGGTCATTGTGTATTATGTATTTATCATTTTGTTTTACGTTTCACATCATTGTGTAAATGTATTCACCTGTGTGTTTTACTTTTTATATTATTATGTAATATGCATTCATCATTGTGTTTTATGTATTGGATACAGTTGTTATTTTATAATTATATTTACATATTAAAATTTCACAACGGAGTTATTTTACTATTACAATTTTCAGATTTATCACTTTTGAAAAAAAAACACAATAATAAGCATAAAGACGCAATGATAAATAGAGAGGCACAAAGATGAACATAAGACACAATGATGAACAGAAAGACACAATGAAGTAATTTTTTTTTATTTTATAGAACAAACTCATACTCATATTAAAAATAAAAAAACATTTGTTATTATAGTGAAATTTTAAAAAAAATTGTCGTACGAAAAAGTTATAGACGTTTCAAAATGATGGGTAATTAACATGTACTTAGCATGTGACTAGAGAAAATATGTGTTTTTCCTTTACGCCCTTACTCTTTTGATCTACACTTGACACATGACAATCAACTTTGGATTCTCATACTTCTTATTTTTATTACCTTTTGCAAATAACTAAACCCTACAATTCAAATGCTAGATAACTATCAAAATCTTACAAATTAATAAGATATAACAAGTTTAAATTATATACACGAAGACTTTATAACTTATCTCTAAACTATGATAAAAAAAACAACACAAAAAAACAAAAACAAAAACAAAACATAAATAAACATACAATTGAGTTAAACAGGTCGACATGCTATGTTAAACAGATTGGCAGATCGACATGTTGAATTAAACAGGTTAGTAGGTCATCATGTTTAACTAAACAAGTTATCGAGTAAACCTATTTAAATAAATCGGCTAAAAATGTCAACCTTAGTATTCCAAGCCTTAATCATCACCCCAAGACATACTTTTAATGCGTAGTTTGAATGAAAGCCTTCTAGTCTCCAATGCTTACGTGTTGACATTAATTTGCCTTTTTAGATTACTCTTTCCACCCTCTATTATAATACACAGCCTTAGAATACCCACAGTTTTTTTTTCTAGGAGAGGGGGGGAGCTGTTTGCATGATGTGGATTTGGGCGGGCAATACATGCTCGTGTGGCCTAATGTTGGGCACAAGTCCTGGAAGATTGTTCGGAGACTCAAATGATGCAGCAGACGAGGTGGTGGGTCCCACGCTTAACGTATATGGCGTGCAATGTGTTTTTGCGCCATAATTAAGCATGAAGTAAATAATTAAGCTTAAAGTTAACTAATAACCCATGAAGTAAATAAATTATGTACATAATTACGCAACCGATATTTAAAACTCTTTACGATTTGTACATTAAGCGTTCTTTGTACAATAACTTTCCCGCATGTGCGTATAATACTTTAATAATTAAAGTTCAAATCTAAACATGTGAAAAATTAACAAGTCAGTTACAAAACTAACACTAGGATTAAGCTTTGTCCAAATAAAACATGTCTTCCAAATAGAAGTTGGAAGTTTTACGTTGTACTGACTGGTGGTTGTTGAATGTTGACCCATCCAGTCAAATATAAAGTTCCACTTTCTTTCATTTCGGTCATCTAAAAGGATTGTTCAAACGGGTGCTGACTATCTTGATCAATCTAATTAGGACACCGCTCAATCATTTGAAATCTGTCTATAAATGAGTCTATAAGTGAGCTAAGATACGCCACTTATTTGGCTTCTTTAAACTACAATACCTTTAATTTTCAATTATACTAAATAAAATTATCATGATGTCAAAGCCGATAACTAGTTTAGAAACATAGACATTAGGCTCTTAATATAGAGTTAATGGTCATTTTCGTCCCTGTGGTTTGCTACTTTCGTCAATTCAGTCCAATATTTGTAATTTTGTCAATTTAGTCCTCATAGTTTTAAATATTAGCCAATTACGTCTCATCCGTCTAACAGCATCCAGCTATGCCGTTAGTTTAAGGGTATTTTTGTCTTTCTCTTTTTAATTTTGAGTTAATGGTCATCTTAGTCCCTGTGGTTTGATATTTTTGCCAATTCAGTCCAAAGTTTGAAAATTTGTCCATTTAATGTTCAGTTTAATTCAGTTTTTTTATTTTTTTGTTTATAACCCTGAAGAGCATAATTCAAGCCCAAAACCATTGAGCAACCTCAAATACTGGTATGCATTTACTCTGTTGACAACAGTAATCATACCCTCCCCCCCCCCCCCCTTATATTTAGTTTCTAGACATTTCCTAAAATTTTCTTCATGGTGGAATTCAATGGTAAAGTGGTCAAGGTAATTCTCTGAAACCGAATTGTACAGAAAAAACTAAAAATCGTTTCGTTGGTTAATGTATAATAGTTTATTACGACCCAGATTTTCGTTATGATATGTTAATCTCTAAACCCCAACTATTATGCATTCATCAAAGAAACGATTTTTAGTTTTTTTCGTACAATTCGGTTTCACGAAATTGTTTTGACCACTTTACCATTGAATTCCACCATGGAAGAGAGTTTAGGAACCGTCTAGAAACTAAATACGAGCGGAGGGGGTATGATTACTGTTGTCAACAGAGTAACTTGTTTTGGGCTTGGATAATGCTCTCTAGGGTTATAGAAAAAAAAACTTTAAATTGACAAAATTACAAACTTTGGACTAAAGTGGCAAAAATATCAAATCACAGAGACGAAAATGACCATTAACTCAAAATAAAAAAGAGAAAGACAAAAATACCCTTACTAACGGCATAACTGGATGCCGTTAGTCGAATGGGACATAATTGGCTAATATTTAAAACTACGATGACTAAATTGACAAAATTACAAATTTTGAACTGAAGTGGCAAAAGTAACAAACCACATGAACGAAAATGGCCATTAACTTCTTAATATATTTTGTTAGCATTTTCACCTGTCATTTTATGTTTAGATATGGAACCCAACATTAGGGAAAACACAATAAAAAACCTGAAAAAAGTTACTATTTTGTTTGTGATTCAATTCTGAAAGAAAAGATAAAGATGTCGAAAACCTTAAATATACCAAATACACCGACGCAACAGTATTCACTCTTCCGTTCCAAAACACAAAACCAACAAAAACATTTGACTCACAAATCAACACTAGATTTCCACAGCATATGTTCTTCACTTGGGCCCACCAAATTTGCTCATCATTTTTGCAATGAGTGGAGCAACCTTCGGGTTCGCTTGGTGTTTCGCCAGATTCGCAGGGTTCTTCATAACTGAAAAAAAGAACAAAAAACAAATCATTTTCCCACCAATCAGAACTACACACAAGCTCAATTAATATCACATGGAGTTAGAATAAAATATGAACATACCATCTTGCAGTGCAGCCATTACTTCAGGATCTTTAAATGCTGCCATTAATTCAGGATCCTGTTGAAGAGAAAAAAAACATCAAAATGAATGACTTGAGAATAACCCCATGAATAAATAGAAGGAAACAAATACGCACACGCACAGTTATATGTATGTATGCATCTACGTATTTATGTCTATGCGTCTGTGTGTATGTAGGTATCTACTTATGTATATACATGTATGATACATATGTGTATGTACGTATCTACTTATGTATATACATGTATGATAGATATGTACGGTCACAGACACATCCATATATACAAGCCATACTCACATTTAAGATTTTGCTGTAGTCAATGCCACCTGGCATACCCCCTCCAGCACCAGCACCAGGGAATCCACCAGGCATACCACCTGCACCCGCACCAGGGAACCCGCCAGGCATACCACCTCCAGCACCAGCACCAGGGAACCCGCCAGGCATGCCACCTGGGAACCCACCAGGGAACCCACCTGGGAAACCGCCAGGCATTCCACCAGGGAAGCCACCTGGCATACCTCCAGATCTTTCACTTGAAGATGCTTTTTCTTCCTTTTTAGCCTTCTCATATGCAGCCTACATGCATAACATCACAATTTATTAGATTCTATAATTGAACAGGTAACGAAAACAAAATAAAGTTTTAAATGAATAAACAAATAAAACTTGCCTTCGCTTCAGCTTTGCGACGTTGCCTATCGCGTTCTGCTTTCCTGTCCTCTCGCTCTTTCCTCAGCTTATCATACTTCCTACGATGCTCGACAATTTTGTGTGCATTTGGTTCAACCTATGCGAGTATGCGACATAAATCAGTTAAGATAATTGAACAAAAAATTTGTATCAAAAATTTGTAGATTAAGACCGACTTCAATGTTTTGTAAAACATCATTTCAATATACAAGTACAAGAGAAAAAGAAAAAAGAAGCGGGCATTATCATGTTGTATAATCCAGTATTTGATAACATCAAGATCCTTTGCAGCTAGTATTAGACAGAATGTAAAAAAAACCTTCCAAATGCATCTTTATTTTACTTTGATTTTGTAAACAGTGTTTGATTAGTTGATTGAATGAAAAATCTTACAGGTCAAGAATGGTTTGCATTAGGTATGAAGGTTATTAACAAATGACAATTAATTTATCTTTTAAAAATAGATTATCAAAAGCGCGCACTCATACACATATTTTTTATGTGTGTACGCATATTGCCAATCTATTTTTGGTGATGTAAAAGATCAACTTATTGCCTGTTTATTCATAGCCTATATACGGAACGCAAAACAGTCTTAGCTAGTAAGTAGTAACCTATCTTATTCAATCAAGACTAACCTACAAAATAAAAGAATATTAAAGATGCATTGTGATAATTTTTTTACCTTTTTACTATATTTGTGTGTGCTATAGATAATCTTAAGTATTAAACAAAATCAAAAGTTGCTACTATGTATCCAAATAAAAACAGCTAGTATTGGACAAATGTGCATCTACATACCTTCTTAAGGATGGAACTTATTTCTTCATCAAAATCAATATTTGATGCTATATGAAGATCCTTTGCAGCCTCTTCCCATTGACCAAGCATTGATCGTGCAATTCCACGTGATTTATAGCCTTTAGCAGAATCTGGATTTATCTGGAAATATTTGTTGGAAATGAGGTCGGTTAGTTAATAGTTACCAAAATAATTGATAAACCAACAAAGCACATAAACTATACACAGATCACTCATTACACAAGTTCATCTCATTTGCATGTGATGCATAATTTCATCAGCATGGATGTTAATCACACCATTTACAAATATATTAAATTTATCAGCATGCTCGTAACTCGTAAGCTACCCAATTTCGAGTCAAGCCAAGCTTAAACGAGATTGAGCTAAATAGCTATGTTTAATGAACGATCCCAAGCTTCACTCATCACGCTTGAGCTGGCTTCAAGCCTAAACAAGCCTATTATTTTATAAAACCTTTATGCAATATATTAGAGATATAAATTTACAAGAACTATTGTCATGTATATAATTATGATAAAAACTAACTGAATAATATATATTTTAGTTATCAAAACTGTTATGAAAAAATATTTAAAAAAATAATTATAAACTAAATATAAATAAAGCTGAGCTTGAGCTTTAGAGAGATAGCTCAAAACGATCCAAGCTCGGGCTCAAGCTCTCTTAAACAAACTGAGCTTGAGCCTAGACGACCCCAGGATCCGCTTGGCTCGTTTACACCCCAAATAAAAACAATGATGGTCAAAATGTAAAAAGGATCATGTTTGACTTGTGAGTATTTATAAAAATGGATATAACCTTCAGAGCAGCATCAGCATCCCGAATGGCAGCATTTGGTTTCTTCATTTTGATATATACAGAAGCTATATAGTAATCAAATAAATCAAACAAAAGAACAAATTGAGATTTCATGTCTTGATATCACAATAAAAATGTAACCTTTTGTCAAAAAATTTATTCGTGCTTACCTCTGGTTGCATACATTATAGCAGAAGTCGGGTTGAGCAATATCGCCTCGGTGAGATGCTCAATTGCTTCCTCTAGTTTACCTGTTCACCACAGCAAGTGAGTTGCTCATTAGTATAAAAAAATGATAAATTTCCAATCAAAATTATAACTAACTGACAAAATAATAAACAAAAAAGGAAAATTACCATCAGAAATTGCTTCCATGGCTTTTGCTTTTGCCTCTTGAGAAGCATCACGGTTTTCTTCAGAGACTTCCACTGAAGAATCTCCCATCTACAATATAAACAACAATTAAATAACAAATAAAAGACGATGCAATCAGAACAAATAAAACCATTATGAAAAAAGACCAACCTTTTGTGGAGGATCATTATCAGGTTCAACAGTTTCACCTTCAAATTCAATGTCAGATTCTACTATCTCATCCTCTTCTTCTTCTTCTTGAGGATGTTCAGTTTCTTCATCACTCTCTTCAACAACGTATGGCTTCTGCAAGGTCAAATTAGTCATTTATTCAAAGATGATATTAAGAACTGAAAATTTGGAATTTGAATGGAATCCTTTAAAAACTAAAGGTGGTTGACAGGTAAATTTTTTTAATGGAACTGAAATGTATAGACCATAATGACAAAAAATACCCCTTCAACTGAAACACCCCCATAAAAATCTGCAATTAACGTCAAAACCGTAACATCGTTCTTCTTTATCCCTAACTTCTTCTATGTCCGTACTTTATTTGGATACCATTCTCTGAGATGAAATTTATAGAACAAAATACGAAACCTAATCACACTTCCGATTTCCTTTTCTTGAAATTTCATTTCAAATTCTACAATTCATCAATTAATGTTGTTTTTTGTTTAGATAAAAAGAAATCACTCGTCTTTTAGTCTTCCATTTCAATGTCTGGAACCAATATGATTAAATAGAACAAAAAAACTGAAATTGATAAAAAAAATTCATAAAACAAAATATAATCACCAAAGAATTCATTTGATTAAAAAATTCATTCTAACTGTGATAGGAAACGATTAGACATGATCATGAATAATGAATTTATAGAAATCGGGTAAAGTAGTATATGGAAAAAAATATGAACAAATCTAGAAATAGGAATCGTGACTTAATTGAAATAAGAACGAAGTTTGGAATAGCCGACAGAAATGGCAAGAATTTTGAGTTTCTAGTATTTTACAAACATTCCAATGTTAAGAATTCCATCCCTTACGTGAAGGATTCTTGAAGTCCAATGAATAAGAGAATTAAATCCAAATGAAATTCAACCCATGCAAACCAAACACTTTTTCATGAAAATTAGTTCCAACTCCTATCAATCCCGCGAAAAAAACACACCCTTAAAAAGATAATAACTAGTTTTGAATTTAGGTTTGTCATCTTGAATTTAGTTCCTCTTCTTTCGATTCATTGTATCCATAATAAAAAAGACTCGCATTATCCCGTGCAAAATTTTACGTTACAACCGTGCTTCCTCAACCAAAAACCACTTAAAAGCTTATCATATTACTCAACCCATATATATATATATATATATAGGATCAGGATCATAAGAGAACCTTTTTAAAATTGAGAACTATGAGAACCATTTTGGACCACAAAAAACCCAAAAATAAAAAAAATCATAAAATAATATAAAACACAAAAATCAAAAAAGTAAAAAAACCAAAATTCTTATTTTATCATCCCGGTTTCATTAAAAAAAATAAAAAATAAAAAAACAACTCGGTTTAGCTAAATTATATACACATATGTATACTATATACATATATGTACATTTACATTTTTTTTTGTACACGTGTATAATTTAAGATAAATGATGATGTACATATGTGTATATTACGTAACTAGATATTAAATAAAATTATACATATGTGTATAATACAACGGTTTTTTTTTATTTTTTTCTATTTTTTTCTATTTTTTTTAATGAAACCGGAATGAAATATAAGAATTTTGGTTGTTTTACTTTTTTAAAATTTTTATTATTTTTTGTTTTATGATTTTTTTAAATATTTTTTTAAAGGTGTTTTTAGTGGTCCAAAATGGTTCTCAAAGTTCTCAATTTGCAAAGGGTTCTCTTAGGATCCTTACCCTATATATATATATATATATATAATTATATATATATATGTATATATATATATATTCATTAGTCCCTTACTCTTGCCCTTATCAACAATCATAGTTGTTAATCGCAAAGATTGTGCCCGCTATACCGTACAATACAACACTTAAGAGTGTTTTTTAGAAAAATATCAAAAAGTGATTTTTTAGGCATTTTTATCACCATTGCACACTAGAAACAATTCCACCTTACAAACTTGATTTCATGAATAAAAACCCTAATTATTTTAATAAATCCTTAGATTATCTTGATATACAAACACATTCAACATAACTTAACCACAAGTACAACAAACTGATACTAATTTCATCAAATAATCAATCAATAAAATATCAAATAATCAATCAACTTACGGATTCAGTCTTGTAAGCAGACGCCGGGAGCTTAGCGCCGAGGCTGAAACCAAAATCAAAACATATAAGCAAGCAATTAAATTAGAATAAGAAACCCTAATTAGTGTAAACATAATAATTAAAATAAATTAACCTTTCGAGATAATCGCGGAAGAAGGAGAGTGAAGGATCAGAGAGGATTGAAGGATCGGACTCGATACGACTGATGAAGACCTTTAATTGCTCTAGTTTAGCCGCGTCCATTGATTCAACGGTGGTGATAGAGTTTTAGGGTTTAACAGTGTGCGGTGAAGTGAGGTTATTGTTTTTATTATTATTATTATTATTATTATTATTATTAGGCTTAGTGTTGTGGGCGGGAATGAGGGGCGAAAAGGGGCGATTTTTTAGTTGAACACCGCCTCCCTGGGCTACAAAAGGGCGAAATGTGAAGGGGCGATAAATATTTGTTGTTGCTTTCTTGTTTCCTTTATTATTATATATTGTATGTGTGTGATAGATATATATATATGTATATGTATATATTATTATATTATATTGTGGGTTCATTTTGTAGCCCCTTCACCATTACTCCCTAAAAACAAATTCTTACCCATTGCTGACTAGACGCCACACGACGTAAAACACCCTAATTTGTAGCCCCTCCACTACACATAGCCTTATGGAGAATATTCGAGATCGGAAAGAAAGATGATGATATGTAGAGTAGCAGTCTAGTAGCTTCTGATTGATATATGTGTTGTTGCATAAAATGTCCCTTGACTATGTAACAATTTTTATTATTGTCGCCTATATTAATGGTATGGATATGGATCAAGAATGTTCTTTTGAAGTTTTTTCTCTTTAAATCATCATTTCATTTTTGTTTTTGTTTCTTGTTTTGATGGTGTGTGGAGGTATCCAAACAACAAAAATAGAGACATACATGACCTACAAAAAGGAATAAGGTTTGGATGGTTGAATACGTGAACTGGAAGGACTGTTTTTGAGTTACTATAGGAGTTGGGGAGACCTTTCGATTGAAATGAAGGTGCGTTACCAACAGGCCGGAGGGACTCGTGTTTGGCAGACAAGCGGATAGTAAAGATAACCTAATGCCCGAAACTATGAGTAGCTCATCTTAAGAAGGAAAGGTTCATGTGAAACAAGGTGTACGGAATATTGCAATATGAAATAAAGATTTGCTGGGGTGCCACCTAACAACCTAAAGACCCGATAGTCCGTCGAATAATAAGTTTATATGCTGGAAACTGGGGGTGTAGTTCCGACATCATCATGTAGTCATTTAATGCTCACTTTTTGTATTTGCATACAAGAGAAATTATCTCGCACCTAGAGAGGATGATTTAATGAGATATAGCTATCACACCCTTTTCACAATTATTATATGTTTTGGTCAAAAATCACCTAAGCAATTTAATGGTCAATCTTTGTAAGTGAGGTAGTGTGTTCTACACAATATTGCAAGTGCAGCGATGTAGCGAGGAAAAACCCTTGATCCTTAGTAGGATCTCCGACAAAAAACCTCGGGATGGGAAAGCTATATGCCTGCCTTAGATTCATTACTAAGTAAAATGTATTATAAGTCGAGAACTTTTGATGAACAAGAATAGAGTACATAAAAGTGTTGGTGTAGTGTGAGTTGTTATAAGTGTCCTATGTTGTTCATCATCGCCCCATTATATAGTGAAATAATTATCGTAGCAATGAAAGCTATTAATTATGTCTTGAAGAGTGTCGTAGGACTAAGTCAGCTTTGTTTCCACGCACTTGTTGATCAAGTAATGAATTACTAACCGTTGGGAGTCGTTTATGAGTGGTTTCAGCTGAGATATTTTTCTCAATCGTAACCGACCGCGAGGATCCCGAACATTTAATATGTCTTCAATTCAATCATTACTCTCAGCGGTTACAATACTTGTTCCAGATGTTTGACCAAGCATTTAATGAGCTTTTAATGAAAATAAAGTCATCAATGACTACCTGCAAAATATAGTCGTTAGTGAACAATATAATAGGTTCAAGTTACCAAACGTGTTTGGGATCCCTGCTAGCAAGATACTAAGACTCGGGATCCTTAAACGAGATTTTGACCCACAACACTATCAATCATTGTATCTCTACATACACTCATGTCACCAGATAATTCAATATCGTATTAGTGATACAAATATGGAGCAAAATGTATCTTCAAGATGAAGTCAGCATAGGCAACACAATACATACATTTATAACACAAATAGAGTGAGATCTTCGTTTTTAACTCGTGATGTAAACAATGAAGAAGCCCTATGATTTATAGACTATAGTCATGTTTAAATTTATTTAAATACATTTTTGTCTTATTCAAGTGTTGATAATGTTATATATGACAAATCGATAAGAAATTACCATTCCTAAAGGATACCTTAGTGAGGATAGTTATAATGTGCGCCCAACAAAATTTTCACATATATTGTATGTAGCAAAATACGCACTATCCTTCCATACATATTTGGATTAAAACAAAGATCTCATAGTAGCATCTAGTTTCTATAAGTGATGAAAAAGTTTAGAGATCATAAAAATCATAGATGTGGCGTTATGTAATGACCCGGAGTTTTTATAATAATCGAGTTTGACGAGTACGAATGAATATTTTGTGGTTTTAAAGCTTGGTGTGTAAGTATGAAAATAAAAGGGGGTCCTTGTGTCAATTAACCAAAGTAGCCAACTATTTAAACAACATTGGGAAGGAACCAAGTAACCAATCATTTCCACCATCTCTGAAGAAACACTAATCGACCCCGGGCAGATTACGGGTAACCTGGGGGTTAAATAGATGTTTCCCACGAGGGGTTAGGTCCGGCAAAGATGGTTCTTCTGATAACCTGCAAAACAGACACCGTGAGCTCGTCACTGAGAAGGGGGGGGGGGGTTCCTCCTTGTGACCACCCTCCGGCGTGAGAATCAGACTAGATTGCTCTTGAATATAAGTGTATATTAAGAGATTGCTAGAGTAGATATCAGGTATATGATATAAGATACAAGATGATATTAGACGATCATACCATTTGGGGTATTTATAGCCGAAGGTAGGTTTCCAAGAAGGTATAGCCGGCTAAATAGTATTCCTGTTCTACCAACTGTGGCCTACGCACGTGCCATGCTGGTAGTTGGTGGGTAGGCAGCGGCTGACAGTGACCAGGCCTGCTGTGTACTGTTCCTTTTCCACCAACTGCCGGCTATGCACGTGGTATGACCGGAGTTGGTGAGTAGGCAGCGGCTAATAGTGACACAGTACAAGAGCATGCTGCTCGCCATACTGTTATCAATGAGCTGTCGTATCTCTGGTCAGATCTTTTGCCCATACCTCGTCAGGTACAGTACAAAAGATCCTCCAGTATCGTACGGACTGGCTTATTTGGGCGGGAGTATTCCCCCTCCCGCCTTTGTGCGGGATTGTTCTCGGCTTTGCTCGTTCCTTCAGGTGACTACTGAATTATTGAGAGCTAAGTGCCTTGTGCGTGTAGCCTTGCTGCGCGGGTGGCCTTCCCTGATGGCTTGTATCCGCAGCTGCGGGAACAGGCGGAGTACATTGGGAGGCATTTCCTGCGGGAACAGCTTGCGTACTGCGCGTAAGGACGTCACGTCTCTGAGCATGGTGGGTCCTGCGGATCCAGTTGGTCTCTGCGCAGACGTCCCTTAAGTCTTGCGGGTTCAACCGCGTAGACGTCCGTTGAGGAGTCTTGCGGGTTCAACTGCGCAGACGTCCCTTTTCAAGGTGAGTCTTGCGGGTCCAACTGGGCTCTGCTGGGACCTACCTCTTCAAGTCCCCCCCAGTCCAATGTTCTCATGAATGTTTAATAAAGTGAGGTGAACTTTTGGACTTAAGCAAAGGGTTTTGAAAAGGGTTTAGTTTTTAAGGTTTTCCATGGGGATTCTTCCCACGGAAGTCCTAATGTCACTTGCAGAAATTCCCGACTTTCCTGCTTGATCTTTGGGTATGATGCGGGTAGGTCTGTAACCTCCTCGCAAGTCAGGAGCGTTGAGTCCCACTTGTGTAGATTCTCCATGAGGTTTTGGTAGTTTTGAACATAGTGATCAATTATGTTGTAACCACCAATTCCATCTTGGAGCTTCAATGTAGTTCTCGACGGTCCCGCTATGCGGGGATGTTATTTCCGTTTCCGCAAGCATTGCCCAGAAGATCCTTCTTGGTTTCAATTCCCTGCGGAGCGCTAGCTATGTGAAGGGTTTTGCCTTGACACTGTACCCGCACTCGTCTTACGGTTACTTCCAAGGTATTCCTGGCGTCAATTCCCTGCGGGTACTAAGTATGTGAAGGGTTTTGCCTTGACACTGTACCCACACTCGTCTTATGGTTACTTGGTTGCCGAGGTAAGGGGTATATTCCCGCTTTTGAATCTTTTTGAAATTTTGAAATTCGAAGAGTTGGTGACAGGATAAGAAACAGTCCAAACTGTTGAAACGTCGAGCGACGGTTTCTTCTGACTGTGTCAGGACGTGCAGGAAGTTATGGTGACGTGACAGTACATGGTCATTCCAGACGCTTTTTCAGGCGCGTGGGCGCGATTTTTCGGGCGCGTGGCCGCGAAATTAATGGCACGCGTCCTTTCAACAGATGTTGCCAGCTTGCTCATTGCCACGTGTCATAGTTTCATTGCACCTTCGATTTCTCTCTCTTCCGCATTAAATTCATCGCATTAATTGCGATGAATATATAAAGGGGGGGGAGGATCCTTTGTAATCCACACTCACTTTTCATCTTCTAAACGATTTCCGGCGAATACTCACCTTTTCAGTCGAGCATTCTCTTGAAATCGTTCTCTTTTCATATCTGCAAGATGTCTTCTGCTCACGATCTTGAGGCTACAGCCGAGGAGGCTGGGGTGTATGCCGAGAACCCGTCATCCACGTCCGACAAGGATGACAAGAGTACTGCTGGCGAGTGCCAGTGTGCTCTGCTTGTCGATCTATATCAGTACATCGTCAGGAAGTTCATGCTCGAGTCTTTCGAGCCTGAGTTTCCTGAACCTCACCAGACGGTGTATGATGCCCCCAGAGGCAAGATCGGGGTATATGCCGCATTCTTTATCTATGGGAATCTTAGGTTCTCCTTGACGAAGTTTGTGTACCGTGTTCTGGAGAGGCACGGTGTACACTTGACCGAGGTACATCCGATGGCGATCGCGAAGATTCGCCACTTCGAGTGGGTGTGCCGGATTCTGGGCGTTGAGCCCTTCGTCGACCGCCTGATGACCTTCTATTCTTGGAGGTGCATCCAGGGGTGGTACACCTTGGTCAACCGGAACAAGGGGCTGAAGATCTGCGCAACCGAGCGCAGTCTTCGGTCGTGGAAGAGGGAGTTTTTTTATATCTCCGCTCGCGTCATCCCGATAGCGATGACGTTTAAGAATGGGATAGCGCTCCCCGCCCTTCACGCCCCCAACTACCAGGAGGCGGAATGGTTCGCCAAGATCTCCCGGATCCAGACTCGGGTGTACCGCTTTGCGGAGTCTGGGATGGTGATGCTTGGTATGAGTCGGGTGTGGAAGGAGGCTTCACAGGTTCCCATCCTCCTTGAATACGGTTTGAACTGTCCCTTACGGTATGCTCAGTCTTCTTTGTTTATATAGGTTTGTCTTCTAACTGTTTTTCTTTTATTTCAGAGGGGAACGACTTGCAGTCTCTCCTGCAGCCGCGGGAGAGTGATGGTCCCGCTCGGATGGGTACTCGTGCTCTCGATGAGAACGAGTTGCCCATCTTGGAGCAAACGCGGGATCGGTTTGTGGAGGCCTACCCGCCGGGCCACCCTATTCTGAGCGCCACGCGGCCAGGTAAGGCGTTGTTCAACCCTCGACCCTTAAATGCTGAAACCTCTGCTGGAATTCCTATAATCTTGTGTTCTGATGAGGAATCCACAGATGGTCCTCCGCTGGTGCGGAAGAAGAAGGCTGCCGGCGGGAAGGGGAAGGCGAAGGTTGCCTCCACTGCCGATCCGGTGTCTTTGTCTGAATCAGAGACCGAAAGCGAGGAGGTGGCGGGGAACCCTGGTGGTGCTAAGACCACTGCTCCGGAGGCTGAGACGACCGTCACCTCCGAGCAGCCAAGGACGACGGTGAGCGGCGTGAAGAGGCCGGCTCCATCGGGTTCGTCCCCGCCTGTTCGCACTTTTAGGCTCAAGAAAACCCGTGAGTACAAACTTTTACTTTTTTTTTCATATCTTTCCGCCATTATACTTATATCTTCTTTGTGCAGGCGTGGATGCTAACGCATTCCAGGGTGGAGCGGGGAGGAGCACCTCCGAACCCATGACGGTAGGCTTGGTCAGCCTACCTGAGGCGATGACCCAGGCGGCTGCGCCTGCTTCAGTTGGTTCAGTTGCTCACCCAGTTGAGCCAAATGTTCAAACTGTGATGACATCTCCGCCGGCTGTCAGTGCCATATTTACTGAATCTTTCACTGAGCCGGCGGTGACTATTTCTGGGGATACATCCGCAGCGGCGACCACGGTTGTGAGTTCACCTCCGGTGAGTTCACCTCCGTTGGTTTCTACCGCGGCGGCCTCTATGCCTCCGACGTCGGCAGCTACGGCCGATCCTTCAGGTATGTTTGGGGCTTCTCGCCAACCTCTGCCTCCTTCCCATCTGCCTGACCTCTTGGATGGATTTCCCTTGGGTTCAGGTGATGGGTTTGGCGACTATCGGCCTGTTGTCGACCCTACAGGTGCGTAGGGTTCTTTTGGCCCCTTTATTTTTTTCTTATATATATCATCTTTTCCTAACTGTTTTTTTTTTTTTGCAGTGTCGGATTCCAATGAAGTGTATGTTCCACGATGGAACATCCGCCGAGGAACAACCCTTCGCACGCCTGTGGAGTGCGTGCAGTGGGCTCGTCACGCAGCTCCCAGCGGTGCGTTGGGGGAAGCCATGGCTAGCTACCAAGAGGGTAGGCTAACCAATGAGCTTCGGATTCTCCTGGCCCGGATGCAGCCGCGCGTCGAGCTGCTTTGTCGTGAAAACGACAAGTTAAAAGTAGCTCGTATTCAAGAAGTAGCTCAGGCGCGGGCTGTCCGGGCGGAGAACGTAAGGCTTTCCGCAGAGGCTGCGGAAAAGGAGAAGGCCTTCAAGGCCCTCGAGGTTGAAGTTCAGGCCCGGCTCGAGGCCCGTTCCAAGGCTGCCCAAGCTGTTAACGAACAGCTTCGGCTGGCTAAGGAAACTGCACGGAACGCAACCGAGAGGGCCACCAAGGCTGAAGCTGTTGCTGAGCCTCTACGCGTGGAGAATGAGGAGCTTAAAGCCAAATTAGAGGCTCTCCAGCAGGCTCATGATGCGTTGGCGATGGAAGACGCCAAAAAGCTCCAAGAGATCTTGGACCATAGGGGGGTGCATGACCACACTGAGCGGAAGCTAAAGGGCGTCGAAGAGGCTGCGGCTAAAGAAGTGTTGCTTGCCAACCTCAACAAAAGTGAAGCCGAACGCGCCCGTTACGAAGCTCAAGCTGCCCTCCAGGAGGCTCTGGTTGCCAAGGAATGGCTTCTTCGAGAAGCGTTGTCTCAGGTATGTTTAATTTCATTGTCTTTACGCTTTTCTTTGTAAATAGAAAAGGTTTTGATACTTGTAATATTTCTTGTAGGTTGTGCATCGGGTCTTCGCGGATACGTCTTATGACGATGCTATGAGCGCAGCCGTCAACGCTTCTCACGAGGATGGGGAAAAGGCCGGCTTCCTGCTTGGTCTAGGGTTCGTTGAGAAAGGCATCCCGCCTTCCAACTTCCCTTTGTATGACGTTGATACTGAAGCTGTATACGACCAAGCAGTGAATCAGTATGCCGCCTTCCCGCATCCGGTGGTGGAGAAGGTGAACGAAGTTGCTGTTGCTGATGATGGGCTAGCTATCCTTAAAGCTTTCCTTGAACCGTCACGTTCTACTGATGGTGCGGGTCCAAGTGGAAGTGGCCCTGAAGCCTGATCCTGAAGATCCCTTCTCACTGTTAGGATAGGTTTAGCTTGTATAGATTTATTTTCTTGTAGGCGGGTAGTTACCCGGCCATTCTTGTAATGAATCATGAAATATAAATCTTTGTGCGGGTACGACCGCTACTTTTACTGGATGACTTGCTTTATAAACGTTATATGACTTGGTCATGCATACTTTAGTTTAAATTAGCAATTTTCCAAGTGTTTAGAATAAGTTAACCTTTGAACGTGGTTGATAATAGGTTGAAGTTTTGCTTCCTCCTTCGTGATTGTGCGGGTAGGACCGTCACTTGCACTTGGTAGGATGGCTAAACTTTTACCTATATCTGACCTGCGTGGAGGTTTTCCTCATCCTTCTGTTAGAAATTTTCAAAGTTTTTTGAAAAGTTAACCGTTCGACGCGCGGTTGTCAATAGGTTCGGTTTCCTCTCATGATTTGTGCGGTTAGGACCGGCACTTCCATTTAGTGGGATGACCAACGTTTACCTATGACTGACCTGCGTGAAGGTTTGCTATTTTTTGGGTTTATGCGGGTTTTGCCGCCTTCCCCACGCAACGACTTTTCACGTAATGCGGTGAATACCGGCATCAGTGTTGAATAAACCGTTCGACGCGCGGTTGTTAATAGGTTAGTGTTCAGTTTCCTCTATCATGATTCGTGCGGATAGACCGGCACTTTCATTTAGTAGGATGACTGAACTTTCATTTAAAGGTAAAGTTCACCTGAATCCTCACCCGGTAGATATTGGTTGGTCTGTTGGAGTGGTTTCGGGTGAGGGTTCAGTCATCCTACTAAATGAAAGTGCTGGTCTATCTGCACGAATCGTGATAGAGGAAACTGAACACTAACCTATTAACAACCGCGCATCGAACGGTTTATTCAACACTGATGCCGGTATTCACCGCATTACGTGAAAAGTCGTTGCGTGGGGAAGGCGGCAAAACCCGCATAAACCCAAAAAATGGCAAACCTTCACGCAGGTCAGTCATAGGTAAACGTTGGTCATCCCACTAAATGGAAGTGCCGGTCCTAACCGCACAAATCATGAGAGGAAACCAAACCTATTGACAACCGCGCGTCGAACGGTTAACTTATTCAAAAAATTTAGAAAATTTCTAACAGAAGGATGAGGAAAACCTCCACGCAGGTCAGATATAGGTAAAGTTTAGCCATCCTACCAAGTGCAAGTGACGGCCCTACCCGCACAATCACGAAGGAGGAAGCAAAACTTCAACCTATTATCAACCACGTTCAAAGGTTAACTTATTCTAAACACTTGGAAAATTGCTAATTTAAACTAAAGTATGCATGAGCAAGTCATATAAAGTTTATAAAGCAAGTCATCCAGTGAAAGTAGCGGTCGTACCCGCACAAAGATTTATATTTCATGATTCATTACAAGAATGGCCGGGTAGCTACCCGCCTACAAGAAAATAAATCTATACAAGCTAAACCTATCCTAACAGTGGGAAGGGATCTTCAGGATCAGGCTTCAGGGCCACTTCCACTTGGACCCGCACCATCAGTAGAACGTGACGGTTCAAGGAAAGCTTTAAGGATAGCTAGCCCATCATCAGCAACAGCAACTTCGTTCACCTTCTCCACCACTGGATGCGGGAAGGCGGCATACTGATTCACTGCTTGGTCGTATACAGCTTCAGTATCAACATCATACAAAGGGAAGTTGGAAGGCGGGATGCCTTTCTCAACGAACCCTAGACCAAGCAGGAAGCCGGCCTTTTCCCCATCCTCGTGAGAAGCGTTGAGGGCTGCGCTCATAGCATCGTCATAAGACGTATCCGCGAAGACCCGATGCACAACCTACAAGAAAAATTACAAGTATCAAAACCTTTTCTATTTACAAAGAAAAGCGTAAAGATAATGAAATTAAACATACCTGAGACAACGCTTCTCGAAGAAGCCATTCCTTGGCAACCAGAGCCTCCTGGAGGGCAGCTTGAGCTTCGTTACGGGCGCGTTCAGCTTCACTTTTGTTGAGGTTGGCAAGCAACACTTCTTTAGCCGCAGCCTCTTCGACGCCCTTTAGCTTCCGCTCAGTGTGGTCAAGCACCCCCCTCTGGTCCAAGATCTCTTGGAGCTTTTTGGCGTCTTCCATCGCCAAGGCATCATGAGCCTGCTGGAGAGCCTCTAATTTGGCTTTAAGCTCCTCATTCTCCACGCGTAGAGGCTCAGCAACAGCTTCAGCCTTGGTGGCCCTCTCGGTTGCGTTCCGTGCAGTTTCCTTAGCCAGCCGAAGCTGTTCGTTAACAGCTTGGGCAGCCTTGGAATGGGCCTCGAGCCGGGCCTGAACTTCAACTTCGAGGGCCTTGAAGGCCTTCTCCTTTTCCGCAGCCACTGCGGTAAGCCACTTGTTCTCCTCCCGGACAGCCCGCGCCTGAGCTACTTCTTGAATACGAGCTGCTTTTAACTTGTCGTTTTCACGACAAAGCAGCTCGACGCGCGGCTGCATCCGGGCCAGGAGAATCCGAAGCTCATTGGTTAGCCTACTCTCTTGGTAGCTAGCCATGGCTTCCCCCAACGCACCGCTGGGAGCTGCGTGACGAGCCCACTCCACGCACTCCACAGGCGTGCGAAGGGTTGTTCCTCGGCGGATGTTCCATCGTGGAACATACACTTCATTGGAATCCGACACTACAAAAAAAAAAACAGTTAGGAAAAGATGATATATATAAGAAAAAAAAGGGGCCAAAAGAACCCTACGCACCTGTAGGGTCGATAACAGGCCGATAGCCGCCAAACCCATCACCTGAACCCAAGGGAAATCCATCCAAGAGGTCAGGCAGATGGGAAGAAGGCAGAGGTTGGCGAGAAGCCCCAAACATACCTGAAGGATCGGCCGTAGCTGCCGACGTCGGAGGCATGGAGGCCGCCGCGGTAGAAACCAGCGGAGGTGAACTCACCGGAGGTGAACTCACAACCGTGGTCGCCGCTGCGGTAATACCCGCAGAAATAGTCACCGCCGGCTCAGTGAAAGATTCAGTAAAAATGGCACTGACAGCCGGCGGAGATGTCATCGCAGTTGGAACAGTTGGCTCAGCTGAGTGAGCAACTGAAGCAGGCGCAGCCGCCTGGGTCATCGCCTCAGGTAGGCTGACCAAGCCTACCGTCATGGGTCCGGAGGTGCTCCTCCCCGCTCCACCCTGGAATGCGTTAGCATCCACGCCTGCACAAAGAAGATATAAGTATAATGGCGGAAAGATATGAAAAAAAAGTAAAGTTTGTACTTACGGGTTTTCTTGAGCCTAAAAGTGCGAACAGGCGGGGACGAACCCGATGGAGCCGGCCTCTTCACGCCGCTCACTGTCGTCCTTGGCTGCTCGGAGGTGACGGTCGTCTCAGCCTCCGGAGCAGTGGTCTTAGAACCACCAGGGTTCCCCGCCACCTCCTCGCTTTCGGTCTCTGATTCAGACCAAGGCACCGGATCGGCAGTGGAGGCAACCTTCGCCTTCCCCTTCCCGCCGGCAGCCTTCTTCTTCCGCACCAGCGGAGGACCATCTGCGGATTCCTCATCAGAACACAAGATTATAGGAATTCCAGCAGAGGTTTCAGCATTTAAGGGTCGAGGGTTGAACAACGCGTTACCTGGCCGCGTGGCGCTCAGAATAGGGTGGCCCGGCGGGTAGGCCTCCACAAACCGATTCCGCGTTTGCTCCACGATGGGCAACTCGTTCTCATCGAGAGCACGAGTACCCATCCGAGCGGGACCATCACTCTCCCGCGGCTGCAGAAGAGACTGCAAGTCGTTCCCCTCTGAAATATAAGAAAAACAGTTAGAAGACAAACCTATATAAGCAAAGAAGACAAAGCATACCGTAAGGGACAGAGTTCAAACCGTATTCAAGGAGGATGGGAACCTGTGAAGCCTCCTTCCACACCCGGCTCATACCAAGCATCACCATCCCAGACTCCGCAAAGCGGTACACCGGAGTCTGGATCCGAGAGATCTTGGAGAACCATTCCGCCTCCTGGTAGTTAGGGGCGTGAAGGGCGGGGAGCGCTATCCCATTCTTAAACGTCATCGCTATCGGGATGACGCGAGCGGAGATATAAAAAAACTCCCTCTTCCACGACCGAAGACTGCGCTCGGTTGCGCAGATCTTCAGCCCCTTGATCCGGTTGACCAAGGTGTACCACCCCTGGATGCACCTCCAAGAATAGAAGGTCATCAACCGATCAACGTGGGGCTCCTCACCATGAATGAGGCACACCCACTCGAAGTGGCGAATCTTCGCGATCGCCATCGGATGTACCTCCGTCAGGTGCACACCGTGCCTCTCCAAGACACGGTATACAAACTTCGTCAATGGGAACCTGAGATTCCCATAGACAAAGAATGCAGCGTACACCCCTATCTTGCCCCTCGGGGCATCATACACCGTCTGGTGTGGCTCCGGAAACTCAGGCTCGAACGGCTCGAGCATGAACTTCCGGACCACGTACCGGTAAAGCTCGGCAGGAAGAGCGCACTGGCACTCGCCAGCAGTGCTCTTGTCGTTCTTATCAGAAGTGGACGACAGGTTCTCGGCGTACACCACAGCCTCCTCGGCTGTAGCCTCAAGATCGTGAGCAGAAGACATCTTGCAGGAAGGAAAGAAGAGAACGATTTCAAGAGAATGCTCGACTGAAAAGGTGAGTATTCGCCGGAAATCGTCTTAAAGATGAAGAGAAAAGTGAAGGTGTGAATTACAAAGGACCCTCTCCCTCTTTATATACTCATCGCAATTAATGCGATGAATTTAATGCGGAAGAGAGAGAAATCGAAGGTGCAATGAAACTATGACAGGTGGCAATGAGCAAGCTGACAACAGCTGTTGAAAGGACGCGTGCCATTAATTTCGCGGCCACGCGCCCGAAAAATCGCGCCCACGCGCCTAAAAAAGCGTCTGGAATGACCATGTACTGTCACGTCACCATAACTTCCTGCACGTCCTGACACAGTTAGAAGAAACCGTCGCACGACGTTTCAGCAGTTTGGACTGTTCTTATCCTTTCACCAACTATTCGAATTTCAAAGATTCAAAAAGATTCAAAAGTAAGCGGGAAAATGCCCCTTACCTTGGCAACCAAGTAACTATAAGACGGGTGCGGGTACAGTGTCAAGGCAAAACCCTTCACATACTTAGCACCCGCAGGGAATTGAAGCCAAGAATACCTCGGCAACCAAGTAACTATAAGACGGGTGCGGGTACAGTGTTAAGGCAAAACCCTTCACATACCTAGCACCTGCGGTGAATTGACGCCAGGAATACCTCGGCAACCAAGTAACTATAAGACGGGTGCTGGTACAGTGTTAAGGCAAAACCCTTCACATACCTAGCACCTGCGGTGAATTGACGCCAGGAATACCTCGGCAACCAAGTAACTATAAGACGGGTGCTGGTACAGTGTTAAGGCAAAACCCTTCACATACCTAGCACCTGCAGGGAATTGACGCCAGGAATACCTTGGAAGTAAAGTAACTATAAGACGAGTGCGGGTACAGTGTCAAGGCAAAACCCTTCACATACCTAGCACTCCGCAGGGAAATGAAACCAAGAAGGATCCTGGGCCATGCTTGCGGAAACGGGAATAACATCCCCGCATAGCGGGAACGTCGAGAACTAGATTGAAGCTTCAAGATGGAATTGGTGGTTATAACATAATTGATCACTATGTTCAAAACTACCAAAACCTCATGGAGAATCTACACAAGAGGTTCTCAACGCTCCTAACTTGCGAGGAGGTTACAGACCTACCCGCATCATACCCAAAGATCAAGCAGAACAGTGGGAAATTCTGCACGTGACATTAGGAAACCCGCTGGAAGAATCCCCGCGGAGAACCTTAAAACTAAACCCTTTTCAAAACCCCTTGCTTAAGTCCAAAAGTTCACCTCACTTTATTAAACATTCATGAGAAGAACATTGGACTGGGGGGACTTGAAGAGGTAGGTCCCAGCAGAGCCCGGTTGGACCCGCAAGATTCACCTTGAGAAGGGACGTCTGCGCAGTTGAACCCGCAAGGCTCCTTAACGGACGTCTGCGCAGTTGAACCCGCAAGACTTTAACTTTAGGGACGTCTGCGCAGAGACCAACTGGATCTGCAGGACCCACCACGCTCAGAGACGTGTCGTCCTCACGTGCGGTACGCTAGCTGTCCCCGCAAGAAATGCCTCCCAATGGTTTCCAAGTACTCCGCCTGTTCCCGCAGTTATGGATACCAGCCATCAGGGAAGGCCACCCGCGCTGCAAGGCTACACGCACAAGGCTTAACTCATAATATTTCAGTAGTCACCTGAAGGAATGAGCAAGCCGGGAACATTCCCGCACAAAGGCGGGAGGGGGAATACTCCCGCCCAAATGAGCCAGTCCGTACGATACTGGAAGATCTTTTGTACTGTACCTGACGAGGTATGGGCAAAAGATCTGACCAAAGATACGACAGCTCACTGACAATAGTATGGCAAGCAGCATGCTCTTACACTGTATGTCACTATTAGCCGCTACCTACTCACCAACTCCTGTCATACCACGTGCATAGCCTGTAGTTGGTGGAAAAGGAATAGTACACAGCAGGCCTGGTCACTATCAGCCGCTACCTACCCACCAACCACCAGCATGGCACGTGCGTATGCCACAGTTGGTAGAACAGGAATACTATTCAGCCGGCTATACCTTCTTGGAAACCTACCTTCGGCTATAAATACCCCAAATGGTATGGTCATCTAATCTTATCTTGTATCTTATATCATATACCTGATAACTGCTCTAGCATTCTCTTAATATACACTTATATTCAAGAGCAATCTAGTCTGATTCTCACGCCGGAGGGTGGTCACAAGGAGGTACCCCCCCCTTCTCAGTGACGAGCTCACGGTGTCTGTTTTACAGGTTATCGGAAGAACCATCTTTGCCGGATCTCACCCCTCGTGGGAAACATCTATTTAACCCCCAGGTTACCCGTAATCTGCCCGGGGTCGACTAGTGTTTCTTCAACTGCCTTTTTTCTTTCAACATCTTTTATTAACCATTACAAACTACGTATTTTGTTTATCTTAGTGTTTATATTTTTTTAATGCCACACAATATATATATGTGTGACTTTCATAAATTATTTTAAGATTGATATGTAACTCTATTTTCACATCTTAAATCATTTTTGGCATCAATTAAACTTTGGCACCGTTATTATCAGTGAAATGAACTGGTAAGATGAATGGTTCAATGACTGGTAGATTATGAAAATCGAGAGTGTTGTTTTATTTTCAAGCAATGAAATATTTTTTATCTAAAGATTTTTACCAGTAGAATGTCGTTCAAAGCAAGCATCAATACTCGTTCTAATCTATTTCATATATAGTCACAACCTAAACACTTTATTCCTTGATAGTATGTTACATCTATTTCATTTATTAGTGTCATGAAACACGTGAGAAAGGGAAAAAAAACAAATGAAAGAGCCTTAATTTATTACACACTGAACAATAACCAAGTAGTTTACACAAAACAATAATGATATGACAGTCTACCATAACACTGAATCATATAACTTGTCTTAAAATAACATCACACAAGTTGAAATAAATAGCAAACCAACAACCCCACTTGAAGCAATCTTTCCTGCATTGTTTCCACCAGGGGTACTTCCTGCAAAATGCAATCATGTTAGCAAAATGATCGACTCGTATGTTAGAAACAAGAAAATAATAAATTCTAATAACATGAAAAGTTGCTGATGGCCTGATACAAAGTTCAAATGAGGCCTAGACAAAAATCTAAGGATCGATAACAAACAATAAAACTGCCTTGAGCCTTATACGAGATCCCATTTGAAATTCACCTCAAAAGCTTCAACTACAATTCTTATCATTTTAATACTACCAAGTTTCTAACAACTTCAATATACATTTAATATGATCTTTAAGCATTGATAATATAGTTATGTACTCGGTTTTAATTCGGGTACATGAGCCATTTTTGCCAGCGATGACATAAATTGGGCCAAATCAAATCTTATCAGGTCAAGAAAAATAACAAAATAGTGACATAGTAACATGAAATTCTAGCGCGGTAGGAGTGTATCTCCTCTAAATGAAATTGTCTTTTCAAAAAATTTACCATGGAAAGAAACAATTAAGATGAACAAACGAGTTGTTTTAATATTTCATAAACACTTTAACTTAGTTAAACAAACAAATAAACGTAACTAAACATCAATAAACAAATTTAAACAAGAAATACTTAATTAAACATAATATAGTTAACTGAACAAAACTAAAAAACCAAGAACCAACAAAATAAACTCAACGTGGAAATTAATACGAGATTTAAGAAATATACAATTAAAATTGTGGTATTCATCCGGTATTCAATATACCAAAAAATACTTCATACCTCCAAAATATCAATTTAAATATTTGCTTAAATTGCATGTTAAATATAACATTTTATCTTTTAATGTGAATAAAAGAAAAAATAGTGACTTTTAAACCTTTTTATTTATTGATTGTGAAGAAAAGAATCATTCTTGTAACTATTTATGAGATCGAAAGAGAAGACCATGTGTTGAAAGACAGAGTAACTTATACATGTATACAGATTAAAAACACACTACTGTTTTTCCATTATTTGATCTTTACCATGTAAAGTTGGAAACATAACCGATTAACCAGTTTGGTTAAGCCCATTTATTTTAAACTCATCAATTCAACTCAGTCATTTGACACTTAAATTTCATTTCATTATTAATTTATCAATCAGTTGATAACTTTATATAAAAAATAAAATAGCTCTACACTTTTTATTAACTTTTGAATTGTTTATAATGCTCTTTTTTTATTATTATTAATCCGTCTAAACATTCTGACTAATGAAAAAAAAACGTTAAAGAAAGCTTTAACTAAAGGAATATAATTAGGGTGATTGGGGGCTGGAGAACTTTTATTTTTAAAAAATATCAACAATCGGGAATTGTCTTGGTACTTTATACGGGGTGACTAATGACAGAAGGCCACCAGCAACTGGTCCAACCCAGCCGTACAGAACCCTTAAATGCCACTAAGTAATCTCCAGTTTCGGGAGACACCCTCCCGCCCTAAGGCCCACCGGTGAAAACTCGGACACTCTCAAGATCGAACTAGAGATCACAAAAATCTCAGTCTTCCTTCACTAAGTCACTCATGCCCCCCCAAAGCATTGTCAATTGGGTTTGAACTGGAGCCTATACTGAAAAACTCAGGATTTTTCAATATTCCACCACATTCGAACACCACATTGGTTGAACATATTTTGATTTGACCTTTAGCATGTAAAATAAGAACTTACAAAAAAAACTATCTTTTCTAAAAGCATGAAAAATAATCGATTAACCAGTCTGGTTGAGTCCATTTAAACCGACTCTATTTAAACTCATTAATTCAACTCAGTCATTGACAATTAATTTCATATAATTATTGATTTATCAAACAGTTTGAAGAAGCGTGTATCGACTTACTTGTATACGATCAACGTTCCTCGGGTACGAGTACGCTATATCACCGATGGTTTTCCGAGATACAAGTTCTTCCACCTACAAAACGAACAGCACCGTGAGCTTACCCCTCAGAAAGGGACAGAGGGGTCCTCTTTGGGGTAACCCTCCGGTGTGAGAATCAGATATTGTAGGAGGGGATAATCAGGATGTGAAAATGAGTAATGGACTTAGAATATATTTTCTTGCCTGCCTCCAACTGTGGAGGTGGTGTGGTATTTATAGTATTAGGGTTTCCAATGATTTGGCTCAGACCCAATTGGGGCCTTTTTGGCCTCCTCATGTTGCTTCGCGCCACGTGTACTTAGGACACCTGGTGCTTTTTCATTGATTATTCTCTGACCAAGGTCTTTCACCTGACCCATGTGCCATCACGTGGTGGCACATGGGCTTTGCTGAGTTGTCCACCCTTCATTGGCAGCTGTCAACATCAGCACATTCTTTATTCCTTAAAAGATACCTTCTGGAAGGTTGTCTGATGAGTACAATCATGGCTGTCCTTATCCTGATTTGGATTAGACTATTGTCTCATTTGTTGTGTGTCGCTTACGCGCGGCCTTTATGCGCCTATCCTGGGGATGCGCAGGGTCTTCTCTTTATTCTCACACTAAATGTGTGTGTTGTGTGCATATGTGATATGCGCCACGCGCAGATGTTTCATGCGCTTGCGCATAGGTTTTGGCTTTGTGTCTTCATGACATCCATGCGCTTGCGCATAGGTTTTCAAGCCTCTTGTCTATATCTTGTGGGTTGACCCGCCCCGCTCGATGTTAAGGCGGGTGCATACCCCTTCAAGCCCCCCCAGTCTAATGTGTGTCTTGTCTCGCGCGAGCGAGGTAAGATAGATATTAGACTTAATAGTTTGCTTTTTCAATAGGGCTTGTTTTTTCTTTTTCTTTTCTTGTACGCGCGTTGCGCGAAATTCCATCCCTTTGGTTAAAACGAATCGTCAATGCACGTGGTTGGTTGGTGTTGACATGCATCAGAGATGGAGACGTTATGTGTCAGACCTTTCGTGTGCTCGAGGTGCTACAGTGGCTTTTCACGTCTCCTCAAACAGTGTCAGGAACACGTGTCGCGCTTATGTTGACCTACGCCTGCGAGTGGGGGCGCGTGAGCGTAGATCTGATTATTACTTGTTTCTCTCTCTCTCTCTCCTGGGCCTATAAAACCAAACCTTTTGAACGGTTTTTTCTTCATCTCCATTGTCATTTTCAGAGCTTTTGCCTATCATTTATATTCCGATTAAGAGCTTTCGTCTTTGTCCCTGAATTCCGTGCTTAAAGTAACCATATTGTTCGATTCGCAATTGTATGTCTGATAACCCAGACACCCACAATTTCCCCTAGTAAAGGCCGTGTAAAATCAGTGGTTATGTCTACTTTGAAGAAAACCGGCAAGGGTACTCGGGTTGCCGAGGCCTCGTCGAAGGAGGGAGGGAAGAACAAGGCGGTGAAGGGATGGGATGAGATTCCCTGCAAGTTGAAACAACCTGATTTTGATAATCTCGTCGCCTCTCAGGGTTTTCTCCCTGAGTATGGTTGTCTGCTCCCGGCGACCTGGCAAACGGCGGCGGATCCTCCCGCCGGCTATATCTCTTTATATTCTCACTTTTTCACCCACAGTAATCTTCGTCTTCCGATGACGAGGTTTATAGGTGCGCTCCTCCAATTTTACGGGATTCATATATCTCAAGTCCATCCCTGTGGATTAGCGCGCATGACTCATTTTGAGTTCATGTGCAAAGCTCAGCGCGAGGAGCCCACCCCTCGGCGCTTTCAATATTTTTATAAGCCGAAAATCCAAGATTCTTGGTTCTCATTCACACCGCGCAGACAGCAGGTTAAGTGCTGCACTGTTGCCTTCAAAAGCCTTCATGACTGGGCTGAAAAATTCTTTTATATCAAGGCTAGTGTTATTCCCATTCGTATGACCGTGCGCGCGAATACTTCCGCACCCGCGGATGATGACGTTCTTAAGAATCCATCTGGCGAGTGGGATAAAAAATTAACTGCTGAACCATCCCCCGCCAAGAATATTTGCGAGGAAGCGTTGGTGGGGGTTGGTATGAGCAAGAGGTGGACTGACAGCGAGACTGAGCCTGTCATCCATGTTGATGGCTCAGGTGGGTTGTTTGTTCATTGCATTAATTTTGCGCGAGTATAATTCGTTTTGCTGATATCACTTGTCTTGTTTTATGCAGAAAGCAAGGAATACATCCACGCCGCCTATGACGAGCATACAGAAGGTGGCTCTGTCGCCCTGAACGCTGGGGAAGTTGCTTTCCCTGATCGCTTCGATGATATGTTCATCCCTGTCGACTTAGAATTTTGCTTTGACAGCGATGCGCCTGGTAAGCCCTTGTATTTGTGTTTAGGCCCTTAGAATACCAAATTTGGTTTTAACATTTCTGTTGCGCGTATTGTAGATGCGCTCGCTAATTATGAGTTGGAGCCTGTGGAAGAGGAAAGGGAGGAGGAAGAAGCTGAAGCGCGAAAACTCAATCGCAAGGCTAAAGGCAAGACTGGCGCAGGGGCCAGTAAAAAACAGAAAAAAGATTATGCCTCTGTTGCCCAGAATCTTCCTCCTACTCAAGTGAAGGGACTTGAGAAAACCAAGGGTTTTACTTCCAAGTTTTCCTCGTCTTCTTACCTCAAGGTGTGGGCAATCCTCCAGTCCACACGAGGTATGGTGCTGCCACCTCATCTCTGCGCGCGGCGGACAAGGGAAGCGGTGCTGCGCCTGCTTTTTCGTCTTCTCCAACAGGTATACTTTGTTTATATTTTGTGGTTTTATGAGCGTGATTCCGATAGAGTTATTAATGAAGCTTTGTTCACTCAAATGTTTGTAGAGCCGGCAACGTTGGTGGCTCAACCTCAGGCGCAACAAGGTGCCAAGGCTATGCCGAAGGTTGTTTTGAAGTCCTCTGTTTTGCCCTCAAAAAGGGGGAAAATGGACTTCATGGCGATGCTTAATTCGCGGACTGCGGTGCGCCAAGGTATTTATTGCGCTTTGATTGTCTGATTTTTTCCTTTAGTTCAAGTCATAAATCATTTCTCCTTGTTGGTTTTTTCATAGGAATTATAGCTGGCACACAAGCTGCTGGTGGCACTGCTAGCGCTGGCGCTGTTAGTTATGCTCCTGCTCCAACAAGTACTGAATCTCCCCTCATTGGGATCAGTAAGGAGCATGAGACTATTTTTCGCGCTGCTCTAACAGCGTCAAGACCTCCCTCACCTCCTCCTGCGCGCAGCCCTCCTCGTGAGACTATTTTTGATTCTTCCAAGTCGCAGGATAAGAGACCTGTTATAGAGGATGATGAGGAGGTTAATTTTGAAAATTCTGATGGTGGCCGCGTAAGCCCTATAGCGCCACGAGATTTCGTGGCGCAGCCTTTTTCTCATTGGGCAGGCAGGAGCTCATCAGCTGGCGCTAATCTTTCTGCCGGTTCTCCTCAGGTATAAGTTTATTTTGCTCCGCTGTGCAGACTTCCAAGTTAGTGTTTAGATAACTAAAACGTTTCTTTGCGTTGCTTTGTGTTTGTAGGGAGCCGATCACATATACCGCCCGAGCTGGAGTATCACTAAAGAGAGCTCATTCCAATCCTTGGGCGTATGTGAATACTTTTGGGCTCACTCTGTTCCTCCAGCTGAAAGGAGGTTTCAAGAGGACCGCGCTCGCGTGGATTTGCTTAATGACCACCTTTTTGCTGGGTCTGCGTTTTTTGCTGCCTCCCAAGAGCTTCGCAATGATTATATAAAGGTACGTGATGCCTTTTCGGAGGCCAAGCAAGAGGCTAAGATTTCTGCTTGGAATCTTTCTGATGCCCAAGAGAAAGCTGAGAAACTCCAAGCAGAACTTAGCGAGAACCGGGCAAGTTCCAACGCTGCTTTTGTGAAGCGCGGGCTTGAGCTGCAAGCTGCGCGGGAGAAACTGCAAGTGGCAGAGGCAGATGCGGCCAAGTATGCGCGTCAAGCGCGTGACCTGGAGTTGGCAGTGGAGGCGCGTGACCAAACTATTGCGCAGGTTAATACTGAAAAAACTTTATTGGAGACTGAGGTTGCGCGCCTGAAGAAAGAGCTCGATGCTGTGCGAGCGGAAAAGAATGAAGCCTTGGCGGCAGCAGCGTCTGACAAAGAAGAGCTAGAACAAGTCAAGGAAACTGTTAAGTTATTAAACTCTCAAATCCCTGCTCTTGAGACGTCTGTTTCTTCCCTCGCGCAGGACCGTCAATGGCTGATTTCACAGGGTGTGACTCGTTGCGCTTATGCCATGAAATACTCAGACGAGTTTCAGACCCTTGTGATGGACTGTAATGTGGCGTCGCGCTTGGTGGGTCGGGCTAAGGGGTTTAAGGATGGTTATGAATATGGCATACTAAAGAAGAATCCATCCGACTACCCTTATCAGCTCGACGCTGTCTGTGCTGACATGGCTGAGGTGGGGGAGAGGTACTTGAATACTCCAATTCCCATCCTTGAGCAGGTATTTTAACCTTAATGAGTTTACTTGACTTATTTTCATAATCTTTGGTACTTATACTGTTCCTTGTGAATTGCAGATAGCCGCGCTTGCTGACCAGCCCGATCTTGGCACTTTAAAGAAATTACTTGATGAATGTGAAGGGACTGGTGGCATTGATGATGGCGCGGGCAACTCTGCCTCTGCCAGCGGCTCTGGCGTGGCCAAAGGACCTACTCCTGACGCTATCATGACAGAAGACGACTATATTCAAGACGAACAGCTTGATTATGGTAAGTTTGGAGATGACAAGGAGCGGGTTGCGGCAGATGCTGAGGGAGGAAATAATGATGAGGAGGATGAAGAGGCTGATATTAACATAGAGACTTGAAAAGCCCTTCTTGTTTTTTTTTTTTTTTTTTTTGTGTTTGTAGTTTCTACCTCATCATTTGTAAATTTGTAAACTTCTATGTTTCGGAATGAAATTTTGTTTTTCCCTTATTCGCATCTTGCGCATTCCCAATTCATCTCTTTATATTGCATGTGTGTGCTTGTTGAATATAAGGTATGCTTACACATTGAAACTTTGACAAGGTTGTAAGGAAATTATTTTTACTTAATCCTTAACAGTTGTCATATTTCAAGTTATTTTGCCATATTCTGAATATGCTGACACGTGCCTTGGCATTTCATTATTCCTCTTTTGCGCGACGTTATCGTGCATTTATTATAGGGAATTATGAATGAGTTTTTTAGCCTTTACGTGTCAGTATGTGTTACTCTGCCTATATCCATTATAATCCCATGCGCGGCCCCGACCTGAGACCTTAACAACTATGCTTTGGCATGTGCTTTGCCTTAGTTGGGCTTAGGTATTTTTATGGTCCAGCTGCGCAATACGTAGGATGGATGCTGTGAGTAATTTGAGCTAAGGCTCATATTATTGGGCTAAGGCCCTGACGTTTTAGAGTTAAAACTCGTTAACGCGTCTGAGCTTGAAGCTCGCGCATGTATGCTTTACTTCGTTTTATTTTTAGTTTGATGTCAATACAATGTTGTCATATTGCTCAAAATTAATAAAGGGAAGTGTGAAATATGTATGCAAAAGGTAATAGAACGCATATTAAGAAAAGGTAGAGCGTTTCATTATTCGTAATGGCTTAAAAAGCCTTGATTACAAACTTGACAACTTTTACATGAAACATTTTCTAAGTTGTGCAGCGTTCCATGTGCGCGGGATCTTCTTTCCATTTAAATCTTTTAAAGCGTATGCGCCTTTTCCCAATTCTTCCGAGACTTGATAAGGTCCTTCCCAGTTGGGAGACATCTTTCCCGGGGGTATTGCGCGACTAGCTTCATTGTTCCGAAGGACAAAATCATTCTTCTTGAAGTGGCATTCTTTCACGCGCTGATTGTAGTATTTTCTAGCTTTTTCTTGTATTTGGCTTCACTGATGATAGCCGCCTCTCTGCGTCCCTCAAGTAAATTGAGATCCAACCTCCTTTCTTGCTCGTTATCCGTCTTACTCATCATGAGCACTCTATAGGATGGACATCCAATCTCTGCTGGAATCATAGCCTCTGTTCCATAGGTTAGGCTGAACGGGGACTCGCCATTGCTGGTTTTGCTTAATGTCCTGTGCGCCCATAGGACATTAGGTAACTCCTCGACCCATGCATGGGACTCTCCCTCCAACCTTTTCTTCAGCCCATTCAGCAAGCTTTGGTTCGCGCGTTCCACTTGGCCATTCCCTTGAGGGTGGTATACTGAAGTGAAGACCTGATTGATGTGCAATTCCTTGAACCAACTGGATATCTTCCTGTCAGTGAATTGTTTGTCATTGTCGCTCACTGTAACACCCCGTAACCGCAGCGGAAACGTAAACGGGATGCAACAGACACCTCTGATATCAACCACATTGTTTATAAAGAAAACTGAATACATTAATATACTTCGAATTACATTATCTCATATTTCATTGCCGTCTAGGTGATACACACATCATACAATACGATACATAAATCTATTTATTATAATGTATTCTAACATCCCGCACGCAAATCTTACACACATCAAGCACTTAGCACGTAAGCAATCACTTCATCTTAATTGTACCTGAAAAGCATGTGAGAAAACGGGTCAACTACGAATAGTTGGTGAGTTTCACAATTCGGGTAAACCATGATAAATCATTATCAAAATATAATATTATCGATGTAATTATGCTGAGCCCACAAGTGAAACCTCTGACTATCACACACAACCCCGTGGCATACTCCGCCCACGAACCTGCCCCAAACCGCTATGTCTAACATTACATAGCAAAATATATATAACACCCAAAATAGATATGTGCAACTGGCTGGGAAACATCAGCAAATCCATGCCGGACCAGTTGGGTTTGTCGGACCAATAGTACTATCCACACTCTACCGGCTTTCAGTTAATCACTCGTGTTCCGGGGCCTTAGAATGTTAGCAACTCAGACAATTACCATCTTAGTACATTTCCGTACGATTCCCGTACAATAAAATATATATAAATCCACGCAAGTCCATGCGTTCAGTATGTATTTAAACATTTCAGTAATAACATGCTTCCGCCCCGAGAAACTATTTAAAGGCAATTCAGAAAAAGGGGCTCGTGAAACTCACCTTAGCACATGCAAGCAGGTAACAACAATCATTATCAATTAACACGTCCAATCTGTAATATGATCCCTACGATCGTTATTATACAATTATTGTTTATATAACCTTTTAACCGTATCAACTGGTATCTGGGGACACTGTCCACCCAGTACTGTACCCGTTCTGGGGGCAATGATAACCCAGAAACACTTCTCCGGACTCAGATTGTGATATAATTTAGAGTTCAATGGTCACAATTACTATTATCCGTTTTTACGTTTCAAAAATGAGTTTTGTCACACACGACCCGAAAGTAGTTGTTGATTGATAATTTAATTAGAGATGTGAAATTATAGCTCGGTTTAGACGCCCCGATTGGCTGCGAGACCCGTTTCCGTCTTTAGCGCACCGGAAACTGTTAAAATAGGTTAAAATTACTCAAATCATCCGAATTATTTTCGGATGATTTATTTTTACTTTTTTAACTCAATTATATGAAAATAGTTCATTTTTAGGGTTATTATACACCAGTCAGCTCGCTTATGCGAACTTTACCGGTTTACGCGTTTTATTTTATAAAAGTTCACTTTTATTCCAAATAAATATCCGTTCATCCTCGGATCTTGAGATTTTGCAAAAATAACATTTTGACAGTGGGGAATTTTATAAAAATATTTCCAGAATTAATTTCTATATTTAAAATTTATTTATCTATTTTTAAACACCATTTAAACACTAAATATGTCGTAAATACCAAACGATCTTAGAAAAATCCCAAATTTTTCTTGGACGTCCCCTGCCATCCACATAGTCCCCTGTAATTTTTCCAGAACCAAAATCTTCTTTTACATTCCATTTTCACTAAAACCGAGCTAGGAAACCCTAGAACTCGTTTAACCGAAAAGCCTACTTAGACTTCTCCAACGGAACTCAAATTTTGTGTGTGACTTATACATGATATAAAAAGCTTATCTGCAATTTTCCAGAATTTTTCATGATATTTAACTATTTTTCACCATTTTTGGCCAAAACCGAGCATTAAATTCACCAAATATTCATCCTTTATCCAAAAATTCACAGAACTCATATTTTCATGTGTAGATCATCCCTGTAAAATTTCATGACCTAACTCTAAACGATCAACAATCTGTCCAAAAACTCCAAAACCGAACATAACCGAATATACCTTAACTCGTCTTTCCGCCTTATCTACCACTAAACACAGAGCCTACAACCAACATACCACAATACCAAGCAAGTTACACTCACGATCAAGCCTCTTACACTATAGTTTCGGTTATGATTCAAAAACAAAGATTTAAACCGTAAAAATTCGTTCTAGGTTCGTTTAACCCCTTTCTTGGACCAAGATCCCCTGTATAACCCGTATACATCACTTGATCATGCAAGAATCGGTTTTCATCTTTGAAACCTCATTTTCTTGCAAATAAACTCAAAAAACGAAGATGAACACGTGATTAACTCGGTTTTTACCTCGGTTTTTCTTGCTCCAAATATCGGTTTGTAGATTAAAGAATGGAGAGAGTTGAAGATCATGGAGAATTTGTTGTAGAAAAAAGAAATGAGACCATGGGGTTAGACCCTTGGTCCGATCGGATTAATGAGGGGGGTGGGGTGGGACCCACCTCTCCATTCTAGGCCACATGTTTGGATTCTCGTAATCCGGATAATGTTTTGTATAATCTGGTTCAGTTCGTTTTTCGGTTAAATGTCTAATTCGGCTTAAAACGAGGCTAAAACGGTCGTTTTTCGGCTAAAAATGAAATTTATATAAAACCACTTTAAAAAACTTAAACCATGACTTCCATTAACTTAAAATACCATGTTATTAATAATTGCGCATCTTTTTCGGCTTGATCGATTGTCTCTTGCTCGGTTTGGTATTAAAGGTTTCGTTTAACGTACCGACGTACCATTAAATCGAAAATTCTTTTTCTGTGCCGTACTTTACTTATCCCGAAGCATTAATGCTTCATAGAATCACTAAATATTATAGATATCGTCTATAATTGAACCCTCGATTCGTTCGGGTTTCAATAACTATCAATCGATTAATCGCATATTCAATACGATGAACTATATATTCACGTACAATCAATACATTGAACCCTGTATTCTCGTATAATTACTATGGTAAATCATGTACCCGACATTAAATATGACGAACTATTGTCTAGCGGTTAGGGTATACCGGGTTTTGTCGGAATCGTTACATTCTCCCCCCGTTAAGAAATTTCGTCATCGAAATTTTACACGTCCACTATCCCCTTCCGAGAGAAGGGTGGGGGGTTTTTCCTTCAGAATTCACCCTCGCGTTACCAGGTATAATCTGGTCCTCGCTGTGAATTCCACTTAATCATAATTAATTAAGCTTGGTGTGTCCAAACTGTTTAGTTTTCCCGTCTACTATCTCAACGGAATTATTGCTGATATCAAGTATGTCTTCTATGAGTACTTCCATTACTAGTACTTTCGTTGCCTCATCGCTTAGGTACTTTTCAATCCGTATACATGGCAAAACATCATGTATAATACTTAGCCCCTGGAGTACTTTAATCGATAAACTAAATGACCAATCATGGAGATAGTCTCATGAGGTCCTATATATTAAGGAGCTATTTTCGGTTTTGGCAAACCTCATATCAACTCTCTAAGGTGATGCCTTAAAATGCCTTGTCACCTCCTTCCAGTGACAACGGTTTCCTTTGAATGTTGGCATAAATCCTTTGCCAATCTCGCGCTGCTTTCAACTTATCCTAAATATTATAAATCCGATTGGTTGTTTCTCGAATCAATTCAAATATTATGGCTTGAGTGACGCCCATTTTCAATTTAACAAATTGGTGATAATTACTTCACCCATAGAAAGCTTCAAGCTCTCGATGCTCCCTTCCCCGCCTTCTAATAATGGAAGTAGGATGACTATTTCGATCTGAGATAATTGAAAATGGTACTCCACGACGAGATACCATTTCACCATCATGAATTTGGGCGAGAATTCATTGTGGTAATCGTCATGGATTGGGATGAAATGCGAGGATTGGTTAATTGATCCGCGATTACCCAATTTATATCATGCCTTTGATATATCTTGGGAATTTGCGTCCCGAAATCCATTATAATTTATTCCCATCAATGGCGAATTTTCTGTCGTTGCGGCGTTCCCTAGGGTTTTCGGTATGCAGCCTTATCTCTTGCATAACATAAATATTCACCCACATACGTAACCATATCTTTCTCCAAACTCGGCCATTAATGAAATCCTCTCAGATATTCGTATCATCAATAGTCTAATCCGATCCCGGATGTATGGAATATTTCGATCTATGCGCTTCGTCCATGATTAATTCACGAAGGTCATGGAGGGTTGGGATCCACACCCAATTTTTGAAAGTAGAGAATTTCGTCCACGCGTTGTTCGAAATTCTTCTCATTGCCGTAAAGTCCCTCCTTTTCCAATTGTTCCTCTTTCAACACCTCACGTTGGGCGACTCGAATCAGGTCCGAAAGGTTCAACTGGACTATTATCCCCAGCGCTCGCACTCGCAATGGCTTAACCCGATCTTTCCTACTCAAGGCATCGGCTACGACGTTAGCCTTGCCGGGGTGATAACGGATGTCACAGTCATAATCGCTTAACAACTCGACCCCTCTTCGATGAATATGAGACTGCGGTCTCTTATCATCTATAAAATTTGTACATTTGCGTCGTACAAAGGATTATGAGTTGGGTAATGCTAAAATTTCTTTAATAAACCGCTGATAGTCTCCGGCTAGTCCTAAAAATTGGCGCGTTTCCTTTGGCGCCTTGGGTGACTGCCAATTTTAATGGTTTCTATCTTATTTGAATCTATGAGAAATCCTTGTTGCTTTACAACATGACCAAGGGATTATGCTTTCTGTATTCAAGATCACATTTCGAAAACTTCGCGTATAACTCCTCTTGCTTTAACACTTCCACCATTTTCCTTAGACGTCGTTCGTGCTCTTCCTTACGTTGCAAATATATCAAAATATCATCAATGGATGCTATGACAAATTTGTCAAAATAAAGTTTACAGACTCGGTTCATGAGTTCCATGAACACTGCCGGCACACTTGTTAGCCCGAACGGCATAAATAAGAATTCATAATGGCCGTAACGAGTCCGAAACGCTGTTGTTGCAACGTCCTCCTCTTGGATTTTTCATTTGGTGATAACTATATCTAAGATCAATTTTCTAAAAATAAATCGCCCTTTGCAGTTGGTTAAACAAATCATTTACTTCGAAAAAGTGAATACCTATTCTTGTTCGTCACTTTATTCAATTCTCCCTAATCAATACATATCCTAACACTTTCGTCCTTCATTTCCCAAATAACACTGGTGCACCCCATGGTGACTAACTAGGTCGTATAAAACCTTTATCCAATAATTCTTGCATTTCAGTTGGCGCAAGTCGGTAAGATGCTTTAGCAACAGGGCCAGCTTGAGGTATTAAATCGATTCTGAATTCGACCTGTCGGGTTGGCGGTAATAAGTTATTCTGGGAAAACTTCTGGATATTTAAGTATCATCGAAACATCTTCTATATGTTTTCTTTTAAATACTTTGGCAATCGCGTTTGTTAAATACACCATGTTTTCTTGTCGTAAATATTATAGCATCTCAAGATGAGATTAGAGTGGTAACATAATACCGTACACTTTTCTCTGTATCTAATCGCTTCATCGTCCGAAAGAGAGCTTCTAATCATCTTCTTTTCATATTTGATTTCAGCTTCATGTTGAGTTAGCCAATCCATGTTAACTATTACGTCAAAACTCCATAACTTTACTGGTCGTAGGTCAATAAGGAAAGGTTAATCGTTCAGAATAATAGGACAATTCCGAACAATTTAGTTAACCATTAGGGATTTACCGTTAGCTATTCTACCGTATGGGGTTCTATAGTTTCACTAATCGGTATCATTCCAAATGATAGGAGGTTAGCAGGAACTAACTTCTATCGACGACCGTAAAATATCACTGAAGCCTATTGATTTAAAACTACAACATATTTGATACCACCTTTGGATCTTGACGTGCTTTATTCGAATTACTCACAAAAGCACGGCTCCTTGCTTGATCAGAGGTTGATGCTTGTCATGAGGTTCATCTTCCAACGACACCTTGGTTCAACTTTGGGCAATTCTCTTGAAACGTCCTGTACTGCCACATTCATAGCAAGTACAACTGTTTGGCATAATTTGATTTCTTTGGATGGATTGTTATTAAAGCTGTTGGGTTCGGAGTGGTTGTACACGAATGGGTTGGGGTTGCCGGTTCACATGGCTTCAATTGGTTCTACTATTAGGGCATTACGTCCATCTTTACCACACCCGTGGCCTACTATCACTCGACATTCTTCTTCCTGCCGATGACCATATTTTCCACATTTAGGGAAGGACCCTTCATGCGGTTCATGTTTTTACACCAGAACTAGTCTCAGTATAATTCTGGGTTGTAGGACATACCTACTTATTCAAAAGCCTACCTTGCACTATCCTTTATCATTTCTCTTCTTTATCACTCGATGTCTCACCTAACGTCCTTCCAGTCCGCTTCCCATAGAGTCAAATATATCAACGCTGGCTTGTGACACAACCCTTCCAAAGGTTGTATATTTTACATGATTGACTATACTCCTTATCGATGGAGTTAGTCCCCAATATAGCGTTCACTTCGCTTAGTTTCAGGAGTAATTAGCCATGTTACCAGACATGACAATTCCTTCAAACGATTAGCGTGTTCTAAGTGATCAGCACCCAACATTTCTATCTTTCATAGCTCAGTTTCCAATCTCTGAACTTAATTACTCGAATAAAAGTGCTCTAGCACAAGAATTTTAAATTCCGACCATATCATCTGAGTAATAATTTTCTAACTATAATTTTGTACCATCGTGTTCCATCACGATACAACATAATCTACCAACATATCTGTAGCATATTTCCACTACACAATGTTCTAGACTCTTACCAATATCCTTAACCATTTCGATCTTTTCTATCCACTCGCTAATCTATTCCTCCCTTTACCATCAGTAAACTATTAATAATCCCCTTAACACAACCGATAAACATATCCTTCATACCGGATCTAATTCATTACGACTACTATTCAAGTTTAGTTTATAACTAATACTTGTAGTCATAATAGTATTCGGTGGGACATTAACACTCTTAGTAATAACACTAAGAATTGAAATATTCGTAATCATGTGATTGCTCGATCTATAATTCTGCGATCACATTTGCATCAACACTAGCAGTGATCTGTGATACAACATTCGGTATCATCATCTGCTATCTTTGAGCAATCAACTGAATCATATCAATCTCCATCATTGGAGTTACTCTTTTATGTCATTCTGCCGTGCTCATCCCGTACGCAGTAATCAATACTAATCTCACCGTATAACTCGTTACCAGTTCAATCATAACAGCAGGTACACATACACACCAAATATTATCATACATATTACACATACCAGTATCTAGTTATATGTCCCACAAGTATAATAACATATGGACTTAACCTGACGTCGGTTAACGTTTAAATATGTTTCATAACCCTTGTCACCAACCGACATATAGATCTTTTTCAACAAAGATCAATGTTTAATACGCTTGATTTCAATATCCTTCTGCATGTCAGCATAACCGATACATGCTCACCATGAGCACCAAACGATTACGTACCACGGAGTTATAATATCCGTGTCTATTCGTATATCCGGCATACACGGTATACCACCTACGAACGAATAACCAACTATGCTATAATGATTCCAACACCTCTCTGTGTATGGGTAATCATTCTATTCGAGTATACATGGGTATAGGCATCTAACGGATGTAAGGTTAACATAGGGAGTTGCAAGGTTCAAGGTAATCGTGCGACATGGTTTGCCTTCATATATTATTAATTACTATTATGGGAAACTCTATCACTTGCTCAGTCAATGTCCTCAGGCGTTCTAGGTTTGCTAAAATCAGTAATTCTCGATCTGGAGGTGGTATGTCTCATATGTTTGAGAGTGAGCAATACATATATATATTTCTATATATTATTTTTATCTGCTCATTTATTATCCATTTTATTATTATTATTTTATTTTTATTTTAATGGAACAAGAATGGGTTCAGGTACAGGTCCGTCCGTACGTGAGGGTCGTCGGTTCGGGTGAACATATGGGGTTATTAGGATATACGGTACCGGTGTTGGTAGGGTAAGGGATTTATCAATATTGGTTGGGAGTGACGGTTACTAGATATTTCTGTTTAATGTCAAACGGAAGATCTAACTTGGTACTATCATAACTATGCCCCGATAAGTCAGACTTATCATCAACCGATGCTCTAGAAATCTCAGCATCCTCGGTACTTTTATTATTTCATCCCCCGGTTCCCTATCCGGGTCCTATTTCTCAATACATATACCCACAAGATATGTACATATATATATACACACATTAGCACGTATAAATAATATTATATACTTTACACATATGTTGCCATTTTTACCTATTAACGTTCCCCGTGACTTCCCCTGAATTCCCTTGTGCGGACAAGTCTGTTATTATGTTCCGGACCATAATAACTCACTTGTCCATCCAAGTTCATCCAGATCTCGTCACTATAAATTATTAGTTGATATTCAGATCCTATAATACTTGAGCTACTGGTTATATTTTAGGTATCTTTTAAAGACATCCTAATTCTTTTATAACCAATGGCTCTGATACCAAGTTCTGTAACACCCCGTAACCGCAGCGGAAACATAAACGGGATGCAACAGACACCTCTGATATCAACCACATTGTTTATAAAGAAAACTGAATACATTAATATACTTCGAATTACATTATCTCATATTTCATTGCCGTCTAGGTGATACACACATCATACAATACGATACATAATTCTATTTATTATAATGTATCCTAACATCCCGCACGCAAATCTTACACACATCAAGCACTTAGCACGTAAGCAATCACTTCATCTTAATTGTACCTGAAAAGCATGTGAGAAAACGGGTCAACTACGAATAGTTGGTGAGTTTCACAATTCGGGTAAACCATGATAAATCATTACCAAAATATAATATTATCGATGTAATTATGCTGAGCCCACAAGTGAAACCTCTGACTATCACACACAACCCCGTGGCATACTCCGCCCACGAACCTGCCCCAAACCGCTATGTCTAACATTACATAGCAAAATATATATAACACCCAAAATAGATATGTGCAACTGGCTGGGAAACATCAGCAAATCCATGCCGGACCAGTTGGGTTTGTCGGGCCAATAGTACGATCCACACTCTACCGGCTTTCAGTTAATCACTCGTGTTCCGGGGCCTTAGAATGTTAGCAACTCAGACAATTACCATCTTAGTACATTTCCGTACGATTCCCGTACAATAAAATATATATAAATCCACGCAAGTCCATCCGTTCAGCATGTATTTAAACATTTCAGTAATAACATACTTCCGCCCCGAGAAACTATTTAAAAGCAATTCAGAAAAAGGGGCTCGTGAAACTCACCTTAGCACATGCAAGCAGGTAACAACAATCATTATCAATTAACACGTCCAATCTGTAATATGATCCCTACGATCGTTATTATACAATTATTGTTTATATAACCTTTTAACCGTATCAACTGGTATATCTGGGGACACTGTCCACCCAGTACTGTACCCGTTCTGGGGGCAATGTTAACCCAGAAACACTTCTCCGGACTCAGATTATGATATAGTTTAGAGTTCCATGGTCACAATTACTATTAGTCGTTTTTCTCGTTTTGCGTGCCTAGCACGGTTATCCGTTTTTACGTTTCAAAAATGAGTTTTGTCACACACGACCCGAAAGTAGTTGTTGATTGATAATTTAATTAGAGATGTGAAATTATAGCTCGGTTTAGACGCCCCGATTGGCCGCGGGACCCGTTTCCGTCTTTAGCGCACCAGAAACTGTTAAAATAGGTTAAAATTACTCAAATCATCCGAATTATTTTCGGATGATTTATTTTTACTTTTTTAACTCAATTATATGAAAACAGTTCATTTTTAGGGTTTTTATACACCAGTCAGCTCGCTTATGCGAACTTTACCGGTTTACGCGTTTTATATTATAAAAGTTCACTTTTATTCCAAATAAATATCCGTTCATCCTCGTATCTTGAGATTTTGCACAAATAACATTTTGACAGTGGGGAATTTTATAAAAATATTTCCAGAATTAATTTCTATATTTAAAATTTATTTATCTATTTTTAAACACCATTTAAACACTAAATATGTCGTAAATACCAAACGATCTTAGAAAAATTCCAAATTTTTCCTGGACGTCCCCTGCCATCCACATAGTCCCCTGTAATTTTTCCAGAACCAAAATCTTCTTTTACATGCCATTTTCACTAAAACCGAGCTAGAAAACCCTAGAACTCGTTTAACTGAAAAGCCTACTTAGAATTCTCCAACGGAACTCAAATTTTGTGTGTGACTTATACATGATATAAAAAGCTTATCTGCAATTTTCCAGAATTTTTCATGATATTTAACTATTTTTCACCATTTTTGGCCAAAACCGACCATTAAATTCACCAAATATTCATCCTTTATCCAAAAATTCACAGAACTCATATTTTCATGTGTAGATCATCGCTGTAAAATTTCATGACCTAACTCTAAACGATCAAAAATCTGTCCAAAAACTCCAAAACCGAACATAACCGAATATACCTTTCGTTTTCCGCCACTACAAGCTACAAACTCGTCTTTCCGCCTTATCTACCACTAAACACAGAGCCTACAACCAACATACCACAATACCAAGCAAGTTACACTCACGATCAAGCCTCTTACACTATAGTTTCGGTTATGATTCAAAAACAAAGATTTAAACCGTAAAAATTCGTTCTTGGTTCGTTTAACCCCTTTCTTTGGACCAAGATCCCCTGTATAACCCGTATACATCACTTGATCATGCAAGAATCGGTTTTCATCTTTGAAACCTCATTTTCTTGCAAATAAACTCAAAAAACGAAGATGAACACGTGATTAACTCGGTTTTTACCTCGGTTTTTCTTGCTCCAAATATCGGTTTGTAGATTATAGAATGGAGAGAGTTGAAGATCATGGAGAATTTGTTGTAGAAAAAAGAAATGAGACCATGGGGTTAGACCCTTGGTCCGATCGGATTAATGAGGGGGGTGGGGTGGGACCCACCTCTCCATTCTAGGCCACATGTTTGGATTCTCGTAATCCGGATAATGTTTTGGATAATCTGGTTCAGTTCGTTTTTCGGTTAAATGTCTAATTCGGCTTAAAACGAGGCTAAAACGGTCGTTTTTCGGCTAAAAATGAAATTTATATAAAACCACTTTAAAAAACTTAAACCATGACTTCCATTAACTTAAAATACCATGTTATTAATAATTGCGCATCTTTTTCGGCTTGATCGATTGTCTCTTGCTCGGTTTGGTATTAAAGGTTTCGTTTAACGTACCGACGTACCATTAAATCGAAAATTCTTTTTCTGTGCCGTACTTTACTTATCCCGAAGCATTAATGCTTCATAGAATCACTAAATATTATAGATATCGTCTATAATTGAACCCTCGATTCGTTCGGGTTTCAATAACTATCAATCGATTAATCGCATATTCAATACGATGAACTATATATTCACGTACAATCAATACAGTGAACCCTGTATTCTAGTATAATTACTATGGTAAATCATGTACCCGACATTAAATATGACGAACTATTGTCTACCGGTTAGGGTATACCGGGTTTTGTCGGAATCGTTACACTCACGATTTCCATGGGCAGGCCAAAACGGCATACGATGTGGCTCCAAATAAATTGCTTCATTGCCTCGGCTGTGATTTTTGCCAGTGGCTTGGCTTCAACCCATTTTGTGAAATAGTCTACTGCCACTACCAAAACTTTACTCGCCCTGGCGCTTGTGGTAAGGGACCCACAATATCGATTGCCCACTTGTGGAAAGGCCATGCAGAGGTCACCGGGATCAAGTTGTTCTTTGGCCGCATGGTATTTGGCGCATAGCTCTGACACGCTTTGCATTTTTGGATCTCTTTTAACGCGTCCAAGTACATGCCTGGCCAATAGTAACCTGCGTTCATTGCCTTGGCGACCACCATGCGCGGGCCAGCATGTATTCCACAGATTCCTTCGTGTATCTCTCTGATCACATAGCTTGCTTCCTCAGCGTCTAGGCATTTCATGAGTGGTCCAAGATAAGAGCGTCGATATAACGTACCATCGAGCATTTCGTAGTTCTGCGACTTGTGTCTTATTTTCCTCGCCTGTGCGCGATCGTCTGGTACCTTTCCCTCCTTCAAGAATTCCATTATTGGAGTTATCCATGATGAAGGTGTTGTATGAATTACAAGAACAGACTTCGCTCCCACTGACGGGTTGCTCATTACTTCCACCCTGACATCTTTGCCAAAATGATCGAAGCTGGTTGATGCCATCTTGCTTAGCGCGTCGGCAGACTTATTTTCACTGCGCGGAATGTGTATGATTCTGAAAAAGTCAAATTGTTCGGTGAGTTTCTTCGCCTGCTCTAGATACAGAGGCAAGGTGTTCTCCTTGGCATCATAAAGGCCATTGACTTGTGCTGCTACCAGGTATGAATCTACATGAGCCTCTAGCTTTTTAACTCTGAACTTGTGCGCGATGCGCAAACCAGCCAGCAGGGCTTCATATTCAGCTTCATTCTTGGTGCTCTTGAAATCCAACCTGATTGCGTAAGTATACTAATGATTTTCTGGATCCACCAGTTTGAGGCCTGCGCCGGACCCTTGGTTGTGTGAAGCTCCATCAGTGAATAATCTCCAAACGTTTCTTCATTATTGGCTTGCGGAGGGTCTACTTCGCGCTGAGCCTCTTCGACTTTTCCTTCAGGGATTTCTGCGATGAAATCAGCTAAGACTTGTCCCTTGATTGCTGGACGAGGCTTATAGGTGATCGTGTGCTCCTCTAATTCCAGCGCCCATTTTGTCAGCCTTCCTGAGAGCGCGGGACGTCGCAAGACTTGCTGGATGTTGTAATCAGTCAGGACTTCAATAGGATGACCATTGAAATATCTGTGAAGCTTGCGCGACGCATGCGTTAATGATAAAACTAACTTTTCTATGATGGTGTAGCGCGTCTCAGGATCTGTCAGCACCCGACTTACATAATAAATTGGTGTTTGGATTCCCTTGCGATCCACCAATAATACTGCGCCAATGGCGCGCTCTCCTGCTGACAGGTACAACATTAAAGTTTCACCAGGTAGTGGAGCTGTGAGCGCAGGCAGATTTATCAGACATTCTTTTATCTCACTGAAACTTTGCTCGGCCTCAGGCGTCCACTTGAATTGGCTTTTCTTTAAGCAATTTCTCAATGTGTTAATGAATGGGGTAGATTTGCTTGCATGGTTTGCTAGGAACCTGTTAATTGATACCAATCTACCATTCAACTTTTGAACTTCCTTCATGGTGGATGGTGAGGGCATGCCGAGGATAGCCTCCACCTTCTCTGGGTTCACCTTGAAACCATCCTTGCTGACCATTACGCCGAGAAATTTCCCTTTTTCCACGCCGAATGTGCATTTGCTCGGGTTGAGCTTCATGTTTACTTCCTTTAGGCGCCGAAGGGTTTCTTCGATGTCTTTGAGCATTTGTTTTTCCTCCCTGCTTTTAATCACCAAATCATCCACGTAGACTTCTAAGTTTTTTCCAATCTGCTCGATGAAAATTGCATCCATGAGTCTTTGGTAAGTGGCTCCTGCATTCTTCAAACCAAAGGGCATTTTTGTGTAACAGAAAACACCCTTGTCAGTTCTGAAAGCAGTCTTGTCTTCATCCTGCGGTGCCATTTGAATTTGGTGACAGCCTTTATAGGCATCCAGGAAACATTTGAGCTTAAACGGCACCACAGAGTCCACCTTCATGTCAATGTTTGGGAGGGGGTAACAATCTTTTGGACACGCCTTGTTGAGGTCCTTGAAATCAATGCACATTCTCCATGACCCATTGCTCTTCTTTACCATCACAGGATTGGCTACCCATGTTTGATATCGTATTGGACGAATGATATTCGCGCGCAGTAGATCTTCTACTTGCTCATTCATGGCCTTTGTCTTCTCGTCTCCCATGACTCTTTTCTTTTGAGCAATTGGCTCCACGGACTTGAATGTGTTGAGAGAGTGCTGCGCCAGGTCTCGCGGAACCCCAGTCATATCAGAATGTTGCCACGCGAAGACTGACATATACGTTGTGAGCAATCTTTTCATTCTCACTCTTGTGTCATCTGATATCGTAGCTCTGATTGTGATTGTTTGTTCTGGGAATTTTGGGTTGAGAATCCATTCCTCTGGCGCGTTGTTTGCCACTGGAAGCTTCATTCTCCCCTCTCGAGGTATACTTATTACTGCGCATAAATGATCTCGGTACACAAATGTTACTCCTGTTGGTGTTGGGAACCCCAACGCGCCATGCGCTGGTGACGGTATGGCGTTGAATTGGGAAATCGTTCCTCTACCCAAGATCATACTATGGCATGAATTGGTGGGCAAGACCAGGAAGTTGACAATTTCAGCTCGCTTGTGCTTCTCATCCCCCATAGTTAGTTCGAATTGTATCTGACCTAGGGGGTGAATAATTTCGTTTGAGACACCCGAGATTGGTGCACTCACAACTTCGAGCCTTGCTTGGTCTGCTGGATCCAGCTTCCTGAAACATTGCTCAAACATGATGTCTGACTCACTACCGATGTCCACCAGGACTCTTGACACCTCATAATGAGCGATGTGTGCAGTGATGACTAGAGGACTGCTGATAGACGGGCCTCCTCTGATTCTTGGAAAGATTACTTGTTGCTCGCGCCAATCCCCTTGGATTTGCGCGCTTCTCTTCCTCGATCCTTGCCCTTGCCTTCTTCCTTCAGCTACACAGATTCTTTTGAATTTTTTACTGGCTGAGGCTCCGACTGGTTGTTCGTTCTCTGGTCTTGGATTTTTTACCAGGTGAGCCAACTTGCCTGATTTCACATCTTTTTCGATCGCATCCTTCAAATGATGGCATGCATCGGTGTTGTGCCCTGTGGATTTGTGAAACTCACAATATTTGCCACTGTTCGGTGGTCCCTTATGGAGTAATGGTCTGGGGTTTTTAAACTGGACATTCTCTGTGCTTAACACTTGCGAAGGCGTTTTGGTGAGGGGAGTCCATATTCTTGGTAGAGGTCTGTTAGGCTCTCTGCCGCCTTCCTTCTTGTCATCTTCTCCGCGATTAAAAATGTCTTTTTGGGGTTGGGGTGAACTTTGTTGCGCTTGCTTTTCTGCCGGAGAATAATTGGTTTGTTGCAACCTGGACCGTACGGAGTTTTGTTTGCCCCTCCTTTCATTGTTGCATGGTGCTCCTGTTTGATGCCCTTTATCTCTTGCTCTGTCTTGGGCAATTTGTTTTTCATTTCGTGCGAAGACTCGTGATGCTTCCATAAGCTTAGCCCAAGTGGTTGGCATGCCTTCTCTGCTCACGAGAGTTCTGCGGAGTTGATCACTGCGCGCACCTTGTATAAAGGCCACGCGCAAGAGTTGTTCAGTGATGCCTCCAATTGCAAGAGATTCCTAATTGAAACGAGTTATGTAGTCTTCAATGGTTTCATCATTCCTGCGTATGCAGTGCATGATGTCATCGGGGTCGCGCGTGTGTCTGCGCTGCTGTACAAAGTGAGCCTGGAACTTTTCCAATAGCTCTTCGAACCCATCGATTTGTCCTGTCGGCAAGCTTTCGAACCAGACACGCGCTGCACCCGTGAGGCAGCGAGCAAACATGTGGCACCATTTTGGCATCGTCCAGCTTTCTAAGTTTCCAGTGTTATAAAAACCTTGTAAGAAATCATCTGGATCTGTTGTACCATCGTACTTGCCTAAACCGCTTGGCATCTTGGTTTTGTGTTGGATGGGAGCCTTCGCAATGCGCTCAGCGAATTTTGAATGTATTACCAAGATGGCTGGCCTATATGGTGTGGTTACGTCCACTTGCCCTTTCGCTTGTGGGTTGTATGGTGTGTATAAATCCATATCAGCTTTGGCTCCAGGTGCTATGTGCATGTGTGCGCGAAGCTGTGATCCTCTTGCATGAGTATCTCGCGTCTTCTTCATGCTGTGCACCTCTTGCTCATCACTAATATCAGCTTGTTCGGTGTGAACAGAATGACCGTCTTCCAGCGCGCACGTCTTTTTTGTTGTTCCCTGAATGGTTTGTTTATCAAATGCGAGCCTTTGTGTTAAATCGGCTAATTTTTTGTGTTTTACCAACTCATTGTATTTGTCCATTAAACGTCGTTGTTCGTTTATGAGCCATTCTTTAGGGTCATTGGTTTCAACTTCCGGGCCCATTGGTCCTTTTTGTTTTGTACCAGTCAGATTTTGGAACGTGAGATCGTCTGGGGGAGTTTCAGTTTGATTATGAGGTGTTGTGTTGAAGGGATGGTTACTGGCGGTGCGCGCAGTGTCACGCGGCGCCCTCAGAACCTGATGTCCCTCATTAACATCCTCAAGCTCATTATCCTCCAGAACTTGATCGTTGTTTCGAACACCGGAAACCATGGTGAAGATTTTCTGAGAGAAAATTGATGAAATAGTAGTTTTGTTGCCGTTGTAACAGGTGATGGCGCCAATGAAGAAGCGTGTATCGACTTACTTGTATACGATCAACGTTCCTCGGGTACGAGTACGCTATATCACCGACGGTTTTCCGAGATACAAGTTCTTCCACCTACAAAACGAACAGCACCGTGAGCTTACCCCTCAGAAAGGGACAGAGGGGTCCTCTTTGGGGTAACCCTCCGGTGTGAGAATCAGATATTGTAGGAGGGGATAATCAGGATGTGAAAATGAGTAATGGACTTAGAATATATTTTCTTGCCTGCCTCCAACTGTGGAGGTGGTGTGGTATTTATAGTATTAGGGTTTCCAATGATTTGGCTCAGACCCAATTGGGGCCTTTTTGGCCTCCTCCTGTTGCTTCGCGCCACGTGTACTTAGGACACCTGGTGCTTTTTCATTGATTATTCTCTGACCAAGGTCTTTCACCTGACCCATGTGCCATCACGTGGTGGCACATGGGCTTTGCTGAGTTGTCCACCCTTCATTGGCAGCTGTCAACATCAGCACATTCTTTATTCCTTAAAAGATACCTTCTGGAAGGTTGTCTGATGAGTACAATCATGGTTGTCCTTATCCTGATTTGGATTAGACTATTGTCTCATTTGTTGTGTGTCGCTTACGCGCGGCCTTTATGCGCCTATCCCGGGGATGCGCAGGGTCTTCTCTTTATTCTCACACTAAATGTGTGTGTTGTGTGCATATGTGATATGTGCCACGCGCAGATGTTTCATGCGCTTGCGCATAGGTTTTGGCTTTATGTCTTCATGACATCCATGCGCTTGCGCATAGGTTTTCAAGCCTCTTGTCTATATCTTGTGGGTTGACCCGCCCCACTCGATGTTAAGGTGGGTGCATACCCCTTCACAGTTCATAACTTAATAAAAAAATTAAATAGCTCTATACTTTTAATTAGCTTTTGAATTGTTTATAATCTTTTTCTTTTTTAATTATTAATCCGTCTAAACATTCTGACTATGAAATAAAAACATTAAAGAAAGCCTTAAGGAATATGATTAGGTTGAGTGGGGGCCAGGAGAAAATTAACCAAGTTTTAGTCAAATTAAGACCTCCCAACAAATCGACTGAGTCAATATAACATTAACTAATGGTTTCAGACTTTCAAACGCTTCAAATTAAACGAATATAAAAATTTCATTAAAAATTGTAAACAGAAGATGAAGTGATCAAGACAGTACCTGGTTGAGTCGTGGATCCACTTGGTGCTTGAGCTGCATCAACATTTGATAATTCAAACTATCAATTCTCATATCCAATATTATTAATTGAAGCATAATTGTATCAATTTTTTGCAGTTTTATTACCCACACATAATCAATATTGAACAATCAAAAGCCTGTCACTTTTAACAGCAACCCGAAATCCAAACTAACTTGAACCGTAGTAATTTTGTTCGGTTATTGGGGCTAAATATGGTTTTCAAGACAACTCGAAAAAACGAAATAAAGTTTTGATTTTCAAAACATGATGTTAGGTATAGGCTATATCACTTCGCATTCCAGCTAAAAAATTACACCTACGCGTTTTTTTCTATCCAGCCTTGCAAATTCGGTTATGTTCGCATTCTATTCAATTTATGGCCCGATTGACTACAGACGATTATACTGGAAAATTTTTCATTAAATTTTATCGAATTATGTTTTAACGTTACAAATCAAGATGAATATTTCGCTTTAATTTTAACATTCGTAGGTTTCTAACGTTTTCTTTTTATTGTTTTCTTAGATACTAGAAACCAACTAACCCAATTCAAATAACCCGAACCCAAAAAACCCAAAGAGATTTGATTCAAACTAACCCAAAAACTACCAAACAGGGCCGGCCATGGCATATGGCAGGGTAGTCGACGGGCATAGGCCCCCGACTACCCGCTAGGCCTGGAAATTTTTTTTTTAAATTATATGTAATTTATGAAAAACTATATCTGTTTAATGTTTTAACACAATTGCATAATAACTAACTTGGTCTAGTGGCAAAAGGTAAGATTCTCAACCAAAATGTTGTGGGTTCTAGCCTGGTATCATTTGAGACATGTTTTAGGCTTTTAGCCTATGTTTTATACATTAGTTTTTTAAACAACCCAAATTGTAACCAAGAAAGCCAGTTTAAAAATTGAATAATTTAAACCCAACAAAACACTCTTTTTACTTTATACTTTAGGCCCCCAAAATATTTTTCGACTTCGGTCCAAAATCTGATTCAGGAAATGAATTACCAACATCAATCAGTTTATAAGAAAGCAAAAGACAAGAACTAACTAACCATTTTTACAGACAGTGACATCGTTAGAGAGACCACACAAGCGAGGAAGACCAAGAGCCTGAGTAATATTGATTTTGAAACCAGACAAAAAGTCAGGATTATTATAGAGATTGCAGAGACACGGGAGATCGTTGGCAACCGCCTCCTTGATCGGATCACAGCAAGAGTTGGGTGGCGATGTGGTGTAGTTCAGGTACTGGGCGCAGGGGATTAGCTTCGCACCACACGTCTGGTCCTGCGCGTGTGCCGTTGACACCGCCAGCACCAGAAGTGTGATGGTAACTACAAGCATGGATGAAGAAGAAGAAGAAGAAGATGATGAGGTTGCCATTGTTTTGGTTGATGATTGAAAATGGAGGTGACTTATTGTTATATAGGAAGTCATTGGGTTAATAGTTAATACTTAATTTAGTTGGCGAAGTTTGCCTTGTCTATGAGAGTAATGAGACTAGGGTCAACCAGGGGTTGCAAATGAACTGAACGAACATGAATAAAATCTTGTTTATGCTTGTTTGTTAAGAAAATAATGTGTTTAAAAACGGTTCATTAAGAAAGTAAATGTGTTTATGAACAGTTCACGGACACAAATAAACTCGGCGGAGCCTAGCGATTGATATCAATGTATTCATCAATGTGAATATTAATTAGAACAAGGCATAAACAATGTAAATGAAGGTTTGTGAACACATTACCTAACGTTGATGAACACAATTGAACGAACGGGGGCTTTGTTATTGTTTATATAATCAAACGAAATTTCTAGTTCATGTTCGTTCATTTATTAAACGAATGAACATAGACGAACTTCCTATCAAATGATTCAGAAATTGTTGTTGAACGTTTGATTGTTTATGACTCTAGTGCCAGATGGTGGTGCAAAAAATGGTGCTAAAACTAAAGAAAAAATATATGTCTACAAACACGTTCAAAAAATGAACTTGAAACTTGAAAAACTTAGTACTGATATCTGGGATATCAATACATGATTAATGGCAGGGGCGGATCTTAAGGTGTGCAATGTGAACGCCCGACGGGGTATGTTTTTTTCATGAACACATTTTTTAAAAAAATTTCCGATGTTATATATGTAAAATACCCGAATGTTTATAATCTTCAAACACCTTTTAGACCAACTTTTCTTAGTCAATATCAAAGTTGCAAAAGTCGCTAAGCGGACCCTAGACGGCCGACTGGGGATTTGGGTGTACTCGGAGTACTCGGGAAGTACTCGGAGAGTACTCAGACATGGTAAATATAAAGAAAAATATATTTTAGATATTATATATATATGTTAAATATCATAAATTTACTAATATTTATAACGAAATAGGTAAATATCAATATAAATAAGAGAAATACATTCTTAAATAATGAATTATTCTAAAAATTGTTGGTCATTAAAAAAAAAATGATATTTATTATTTAATATTAAATAAATAGGAGTTTTGTTTTATTTTTTTAAGCCAAAATCGTCCAAGTACACTGACTAGATGCGATTCTGACTGAGGTTGACCATTTTTAACCAATTCTTAGTAACTAGGCGGAATTAAAGAAACTCGCATCGGCGACAAACCTTGTAGCGAGTACTCGGGGAGTACTCGGCCTTGGAAACCTACATTTACAACGTTAATTGGTCAATATAAATACTTTTAATTAGTCAATATAAATTTAATAAATAAATAAAAGAAATGAATAAGAGGGATAACAACAAAGCCGGCTTCGAACACCAACGGTCACAGTGCATCTGTAGAAAGGAGTTTTTCAAAATTATAGTTAAATGAAATCTTACTTACGATCCACAATGCCGCAAGAAAGATTTATCGGGTTGGCGATAATAGCTATCGAGAACGGAACATTTGAGAGCGTAAACTGCGAAGAGTTGATTCACCAATTTGCTATCAAGAATACTATGAATGCTTCACAAATCCTCAATTAGCCATTAGCCTATTCAATGTTATAAACTCATTCTAATAACATGATTTTACTAATTGTTATGTTTATTGCTATATCTTTAATCGGCGTATTATTTTTTTTATTTTTTAATAATAATGAATCTATTCTATATTTATATAACACAAATGAGTTACATCTGGATAATGGGTAAGCGAGCAACAAGTTGCGCCGCTATCCCCTTTTGAATCGCAAAGCTTATTCTACTAAATATAAATCCTTGGTTCCTCAGGCTCTGCGAGTCACTGTGGACCACCTTCTGCAACCGCTCCAAGAAACGAACCGCCTCGGGAGCTAGGGATCCAAAAGTGTCGAAGGCAAATGGAATGAACATGTGTTGATTCTCCAAACACGCTGTCTCATGCTTAGCAACCTTCCTAGATTCCGCTCTCAAAACCGCCTGTCCCGGTACGAAGCCACTATTTTTTTTGTACGTTAAGGTTTAAGGGACATATTTTTTTCCGCACGGACAAGGCATGTGAATTATCAGAGCCGACACTGATTAGTGGGTATGAAATAAGCTTTAAAATAATTTTAAGGTATTATCATAGTTTTAAACTTGCAATGGGTTTCTGACTGGACTACTTTCTAAAACAAAAGAGAAAAAAAAGAACACATATTTTACCCAAAGTTTAAAACTTGTTACGGCTAATTTATTAAATTTATGTAATAACTTTACATGAAAAATATGTATAGCACCTAATTTATCGTTATACTTTCAATAATAAACTATTTTACTTCATTAAAACTTTAAATTAATAACTAGCACTTAAAATACTTTGTAAGATATTAATAACTCAAATTATATATTACTCATAAGCGATAATAACTTACACCGTCAATATGATCAATATAAAATCCAGCATTTTACTCTAACGAGAAAATAACACCGTACGTTCCCAATAAATATATTTATTCAGGCCAAAATGTTATTAATAGTTTTGAAAAATCGTAAATAAAAGTTAATTTGGATTATTAAATATTATAATTTAACAGAAAACGTAGAAGTTTAAAATATCTAATGGACCGGTAGACAAATTAATGTTTTGGAATAACGGATAGGTGTGAACCGGAGCGAGGTTGACTCTTCGTCTCGGCGAATTAATTCAATTATGGGCCCAAGTCATCATACACGGTTTCTTTCTTTTGAATCGGTCTTCTTTGGAAACTTATTATGGAGAATGTTTGGAGAGTCAACAAATTTACTTTTTTGGATTATAAATTTATTTTGTTATTATATATAATGGTTATTTCTATAATATACAGCCCAAAAATAAGATATGTAACGACTGGTTGCCGGTCAAACATTACAACACCTTGTTTTCCTACGTATTTGAATTGTCAATCACTCAATCCTTTTGAAGTGATTTAGACAAGAAAGGAAAAAATCACACACTTTTGTTGAGTTTACAACTTTACATGTAATTTGACTAGTTTCTAAGAATTTATGTTGTTACTATTAGATGTCTTTCGTTACAATAAAAAAAGGGTAGAAATATTTTTCGATCTTTACGAAAAATGCAAAGTGAACTGCTAAATAACTAATTAACTACGATTTACTGACTAAACCTGTTGGTTTTACTGATTTAGTGCTTTGGCGTTCCGTTACGATGGTTTGGTGGTTCCTTTTTAGTGGTCTATTGATTTGAACTAATTTTTTTTTCGAAACTAAATGATGTAGAGTGAGCAAAGAAAGAGCTAGGACAACAAGAATATAGAGCAAAAGCAATAGAAACCATTAAGTACTACACAGAATCTTTGTGGAGAAACCCAAAAGATGCAAGGGTTACTGCCTTCTTCTATCTTATATTTTATTCTACCTATACTAATAAACAAAAATAATGAGATGATGCATCCTAACCACATTCAAAAATAGCTTTAATTTTCTTCTCATTTTCTAATCTCCACTCTTCTTAATCCAAGCTATTCATAGATCATGGGTTTAATTGGGGGGGGGGGGGGGGATTCCCAAATTAAGCGTTTATGAATACGTTTTTCAGATTTTAGTTGTCATTTCCAACAAATTCCCAAAATAGGTACTATAAACTAGTTGTGATGAATAGTTTATGATTACATACGAGTAGTTTGTATAACCAATTAAAACTTGCTATATGTCCATAAACTAACCGTAACGGCTAGTTTCACTAATCATATACTCGTGACGGTTAAATAAGTTTCAAGCCTCGTAATCAACGCCCACAAGTAAATAAGAAATAATTTAGTCGCGACGAGTATATTTTAAAACTTTACTTGACACGAGTAGTTTATCGAACTAACCACGACCATACTTTGTTTACCAAATACATCGAACCTAGTAGTTTTACAAAATACTAACCGGAACAGGTAGTTTAAAAGGTCGACTAGACGTTACGAGTAAATTTTGGTCAACGACTAGTTTACATTCACCATACGAGTATTTTATTAGTAATTAACTCGTCTCGATAAGTTTAGTTGGTAAACATTACGAATTCGAGTAGTTTATATATATAACTCGTTGTGACTATTTTACCTTGTTTACATTCCCGATACGAGTATTTTATTAGTAACTAACTCGTCCTAATAAGTTGACCTGATTTACATTACCCATATGAGTAGTTTATATGTAGTTAACTCTTCGTGACTAATATCATGCTATAAACTAGTCACGTCTATATATTAAGTTGTATATTACTCATTTAGTTTACTACAATCCTTTACCAGTTAACTTTCCAACCAAACCATTACCATTGAAAAAAATAAACAAAGGTTTAAAATGTCTAGGTTGTCAAATGAATTGTCAGAATCACTTCGCCACCGACGTAACGACGGAATGGTTATTTGTTCTTGTGGTTCTGTTACAATGATTCACACTTCTTGGACCGAAGCAAATCCTGACAGAAGATTTTACTGCTGCACAAGTGTGAGTTTTTTTTGGTTATTCATTTTTATTAATTTTGATGTCACAATACATTGTTTGGAGGCATCTAGATGTGGTTTCGTATGTTAGATCGATACCTCATTGTACCAAATTGCTCATGATATCATTCCAAGTCTTTTGAGATCCATCAATAAACATGAAGCCATGGCTAGAACAGACGAAATTCAAAGCAAAAGATTGAAGATGTGTTTAGTTTTGAGTTTGATGTTTTTTGTGTTGCATTTAATTTCAAAATGACCTAAGTTATAAAGGTCATTATTGTGTTTATGCTCTACTAAAAGCTATGTAAATGGACTTTGGTTGTTGTAATATTCGTTATTTTTCAAGCCTGAATTTTGACCCGTTTGAATTTTTATTAACCAGACGTTTGTTTATTTATTAAAACCAATAAGTAATTAGTTTGGTTGGTCATTGATCATTTATTTAAATTACACCACTCGTATATGTGCCTTTTATTTAATAAAATATTAGAAATATCCAACTTGTACAAAAATCATCATTTTTTTCATGTTCTATCCTAACTTGTTAACCATCCAAACCCAAAGGATCATTATGAAATTATTAAAATATTATTTTTAAATTCATCTTCTTATTCCCCCCATCATCACCATCGGGCTATACCCCCCCCCCTTTGCTTGTTCCTCAATCTTCGGCGTAATTGATCATTAGCAAATCAATGCTTGATCCTAAACGCGTTCCACCGACACCCTAATTGTGGTAAACATCAACTAATTGACAGCTATTCACTTCCTTAACAAACCGCGGATCAAACCGACTCTAAAACACTATATATACTCAGCCATAATGCAATTAAATTACACCACATACTCCTCACCATATAACAACTCTAAGCCCTAAACTAATTTCAGCAAACGAAGTCACCAAGGTCGGTTTTGATAAGGAATTTGAGCCACAAACCCTAGCTCTTCGACCTAAACCCATTCATCACCTATTACGGTAACTAAAACATGCATTTCATTCGTTTTTAGCTAAGGAACGTTAACCCTAAACAAATTTTAATCACCATCGCCGCATTGTTGATCAATTGGAGCGAAATGGATTTAGGGTTTCTCCTTTGAGCTGGGTTTTGTATTTGGCCGCCTGTTCTTATTAGTTTTCTGTTAATATCTGTAAGGCCCCGTCACCGGTGCCTCACATTTGGACGTTGGATTTACTCATTCACATAGTTCTAGTCATCAGAGTTAATAAAAACATTCGCGGAATATAAAAACTTTCATAAAACATTTCATAACAAACCATAACTTGTCTTAAAACATATCGTTTCTCAAAATAAACAAAGTATTCAACTTAAACGTCTTGAGCCTTCCGATGCCAGCCTCTTATTCAATGCCACGTGCGTCTCTCAAGTGAGCCGCCTCATCCTACTCACCTGCGTGCATACTAAAAGTCAGCTACGATGAGTGAGTTCTAGTTAATCACTTCACATACGATACATTCATATTTACTTACATACTTACATACTTTCATTCATTCTTTCATATCATTATCTCATACTTACTTACCTTCATTTTTTACATTTTAAAGAGCATTACGCCCTACTTTCCTCGAGTATTATTAGGGCTCGGTCCCTCCTTCCTCGAGTATTATTAGGGCTCGGTCCCTCCTTCCTCGAGTATTATTAGGGCTCGGTCCCTCTTACCTCGAGTATTATTAGGGCTCGGTCCCTTTTCTCGAATATTAGTAGGGTTCGATTCCCTTTTCTTACCATACAACCATACATCATACCTCGAGTATTATTAGGGCTTGGTCCCTTTTCTCGAATATTAGTAGGGTTCGATTCCCTTTTCTTACTATACAAACATACATCCTTTACATTCATTTATATATACTACATAACATATCGTCATTTAACATAACCTTTTATCTTGGCGATACATGCAATATCCGAAGATCGTTCATGTACCAACAAGTCATCATTCGTACTATTCACATAATCACATAGGGCATACATTTATCACTTAGTATAAATGTATTAACAAACACATCGAGTATGCACGCAGCCCCGAAAACATAACAAGAAAATGGGGCTAGAAACTCACCTGGATTCGATTGCGTTCGCCGTTTATTGTAATTCCTTTCTTTAACTGAGCACGGCTAACTGTTAAATATATATTTTTATTAATTAACCGCATTATTACTTAAGTGGTTATTTAATTAACCCAACAATTATCTAAACTGGGCTTGGTTTTGCTTAGATTCCTACCTAGATTGGGTTTACTAGTCTTAACAGATGGGCCCAACAAGTCAAGCCCAAGTTCCAGCAGAGAACCCATGCTGGGCCGAGAACCCATAAGGTGGCCGAGATCCATCTTTGGCCTAGGACACCTTGGCCGAAATCAAGGGTGGGCCGAGAACCCCATAAGGCCGAATTCCTCTTAGCCGAAAACCCTTGGCAGAGAACTCCTTAAGCAGAGAACTCCTTGGCAGAGAACTCCAAGGCAGAGAACTCCTTAGGCAGAGATCATGGTGGCCGAGAACCACTCAGCTCATCAAATTTTCATGGCTAAGTTTCAATTTGTTTGCCCAGATTGATTTATAACTCAAAATCATGAACTTTTAATACTTTATGATCATTGCTTATACCCGTTTCTCATCCATTATTCTCATGGCTTCAAGATCTATCCCGTTTTAAGCATAAAGCTTGGATCTTTACACATTTAATATGTTCTAGGCTAGATTTAAGGTTTATATACAAGCCGTATACTATTATAAGCATGTTAAGTCCGTTTTAACCATCAAGTTTTAAACTTTATGAACTAATTAGCCCCGATCTACTCTAGGTTTAAGTTTCATAGCAAACCGTTCATAAAAACATAACCTTTAAGGTTAAAGAACATACCTTTGGGCGTATTTAGGCTTCGGTTTGGCTTGGATACGGACTAGGACCTTGTATTTATCTTGTATATGAAAATCTATTGATAAAAGGTTGGATCTTGATCTTGTTTCTCTTGGGATTTGGGGGCGGCCGAAAAGGGTAGGGAGGGTTGGGTGTTTGGGTGTTTAGAGAGAATAAGATGGAAATGGAAAGGATTAGGGTTTAAGGGGTATTTATACTCCCTTAAGCCCATGGACCTAAGGTCCATCTTTCTATTTTAGTCCATAATTAATCTCTATTTACTTGGACTACTTATTTTACCTTCTTTACTATTATTTATTTACGGACACGGGTAAGTTTTCTCTCGTACAATATAATATTCTAAAATATTATTATTGAAATGTGGGGATGTTACAATATCTTTCAGAGGTGACACCCCAGCACAGCTGGTCTGGGGTGTGGGTGTTAAAACAGTTAGAACCGGTCCAGGCGCAGGTTAATTCGAACCCCCTGGACCCGGTTTTGAGTTTTTATTTTTATTTTTCTTTTTATTAATATTATTTGATAATATTATAATTAGATATCACTAAATAGATACTATCTTGTTAAATCGAACCTCCCGTTTCGTGTAATTTTGTACTTTTGAACTTTTGATTCGTAATTAATCTATATATATATATTATACAAAATCTATATTATTCATTTAAGTATCTAACGTAAATAATAATAATAATAGTATTAATAACAATAACAATAATAATCATAAAAATGGCAAGAATGTAAACTATAAAAGACTCCAAAATTCTTTTAAACGGATTTGTAACCGTTATGTTGTGTCTTATTATTTCTTTTTAACTATTTCTACCCTCTAGTTATATTATTTACAAATTTGTGAAGATTGTATTTAAACCCTATCAAAGCCCTTAACCGTCATATGCCTTGTTATTGTTTCTTTAATCCTAATTAATTATATTAATAACTAGGAATTTTGTCAACGTATTTCGAGGACTCTATCTTATCTTCTTACCGCCGTCTCATCATTTATTTCCACTCGTTAAGGTGAGTTTACATATCCCTTTTTTCATCTTTTATATTTGGGGTAGCATGTATACCTTATTCAATCTTTTTATTATTTTATTCTACATCTACACAATTCGTTATATGTTTATGTGTGATGATTGCAATATCTATGACTATGCTCTATGTGTTTAAGTGTTTATTTTATGTTTGGTGATTGGTATCTCATCCTCATCTATCCTCATCTAGTATGATCATACATTTACCCAAGTACTTTGATTTCGTATCAATAAGAACGGGTCCACATCTATTTAGTTGTTTACATTTTCATAAGAATTGTAATACTCATCATTTACATATGAATTGTGGTTTTTATCTATATATGTATCTCAACTAAAACTTATGTATTCTCACCAACATTCGTGTTGACAAACTCTATTTTTATACATGCTCCAGGTACAAGTAATTTACATTGATCAAGATTGAAGATATTGGTTTTTACCTTAGGATATATATTCAAACAATTAATATGTTGTATTTGTTTTGATTATTATGTTTGTGTACTTGTTTAATGTTAATGAAGTTAATTAATTATTAACGCTTTAATAAGTGTCTTTTGAGCTACTGTCCAATCACTACGTTACGCCCCGACATGTTCCGCCTTTGGTCGGGTGTGACAGATTAGTATCAGAGCTGAATGCTATAAGATAGGTGGTTAGATTTAACTGCCTAGAAATTTCCTTAGGGTCCCTATACGTGATATGCCTTTACGTGTTTGCACCCTGAATTATACTATTGATTGCAGTAGTTTAAATACTATTTAATGATTTAATATTATTCTTGTACACAAAAGCACACACTTAATCCGAGGCTATGTCTCACTCTTAAAGTTGTTTTTAAAACTCTAGGACGATTTTTAATCGGGAAATTCCTTAAGAAATCCCACCTTTTTGCTCCCCTCTCCTTGAGGATGATTCGTGGGATGGATAGGTAGTAATTGTAAGAGGGACACACTTGTTTACCGAATCCTTGACACCAAGGCTTGCGAGCCTAAGGAAGTGCAATGCGCATAAATCTCAACCAACCGCGAGACCTGGTTGCCTTCCTGGAGTGTTCGGTAAGGGTGTGGAACTTATTAGGCCAAAACATATCACACCAAACGTACCCGAATCTACTACCCTAATTGTATCAAACGTGGTCATGTGACGATCACACTCTTAAATCAATGATGAGATTTTTCCCTAATTTTTTTTATTTTGTTAAGAATGCATATTTTCTCAAATTATCAATTTCATCAATACTCTAAGTTAAGGTTATTAAAATTTTATTTTGTATTCTCATGAATTTTCACAAAACTTGAAATTTCACATAGTTATACAATTTTTTTCCAAGACATAATAAATTTTTCACGTGTCGTCATTGTAGCATGTCTTCTTCCTGCCTTGTCAACGGTAACCGTCGCACCGGCAACTCGGGCCGTAACCACGATTGGGACCTGGAAGCCACAAAGGCATATGCGGAGACATCCTCATCCGAGAAAATTCCTAAGTCTCCACAACGCATAGGGAAGGAAGCCAACCTTCACTGGAGGTCCCTAAAATGCGGTCCTCCACACACAACAATATCTTCAATTGCCCCCCGCAGGCCCGCATCAAACATGGACACAACCTCTTTGACATGTTCAGGCTGACAGGTCCAGAGCCCCAACACTAACTTAGCAACCCCATGCACGAACGCAACAAAGGAGCTCACTTTGGGGGTCTCTCAGGTCCGGCAGGCGTTTCATAAGTTCAACCGCTCTCAAAGCTCTTTTAGTTGCTAAAGACCGAATAAACCCTACATCCCGACTAACCGCTCCCCCAGGAGTTTAACTCCCGTCACAGGCCTGCTAATCTTGCCAGGAAATAAACCCGAAATAATCTATCCATGCAGGCAACATCCGATCTTAAAACTAAACTTTTGAAGATAAGGATGCTTAGTCATCACTAAGGTTTTTAGAGGTTTCAAACTTGTTTTTATATAATCAGTTTCAAACCGATTTGATTCCTTTGATCGGCTGAGTACCCTAGAGGTGCACAAAAAACCCGAACCTGGAACCAGACCCGAAATAAATACTCGGAACCGGTTTTTCTAATACCCGGGTTTTCAATACCCGAACCCGTACCCGACCCTACCCGTAAGGTACGGATAGGGTATGCATTTTGGCACTAAAACCCGAACCCGAACCGGATCCGATTTGTACCCGGTAATACCCGAAAACCCGATTTGTACCCGGTAATACCCGAACCCGGAACCGAGTTTTTCTAATACCCGAAACCGGGTATTTCAAATACCTGATGTATACCCGAAAAATACTTTAAAAATACCCGAATAATACCCTAAAAAGTGTAAACTTAAAATAAATCCGATCTATATAAAAAAAATACCGGAAAAAACCCGAAAAAACCCGTAAATAGGGTTTTTTCAATACCCGATAATAGGGTATTCAAATACCCGGTTTTAAAATACCCGGTTCTATACCCGACCCGAACCCGATGCATAGGGTATGGTTTTTAGAGACAATACCCTACCCGAACCCGACCCAATTATTACCAATACCCGGTCATACCCGTACCCGGTCATACCTGAACCCGGTTCTATACCCGAACCCGAGTATTTAAAAAACCCGATTTGTGCACCTCTAGAGTACCCTGTTATAGAGGTGCACAAAAAACCCGAACCCGGAACCGGACCCGAAATAAATACCCGGAACCGGTTTTTCTAATACCCGGGTTTTTAATACCCGAACCCGAACCCGACCCTACCCGTAGGGTACGAATAGGGTATGCATTTTGGCACTAAAACCTGAACCCGAACCGGACCCGATTTGTACCCTGTAATACCCGAAAACCCGATTTATACCCGGTAATACCCGAACCCGGAACCAAGGTTTTCCAATACCCGAAACCGTGTATTTCAAGAACCTGATGTATACCCGAAAAATACCTTAAAAAGACCCGAATAATACCCCTAAAAAGTGTAAACTTTTAAAAAATCCAACTATATAAAAAATACCGGAAAAAAACCCGAAAAAACCCGTAAATAGAGTTTTTTCAATACCCGATAATAGGGTATTGAAATACCCGGTTCTATACTCGACCCGAACCCGATGCATAGGGTATGGTTTTTAGAGACAATACCCAACCCGAACCCGACCCGATTATTACCAATACCCGGTCATACATGTACCCGATCATACCCGAACCCGGTTCAATACCCGAACATGGGTATTTAGAAAACCCGATTTGTGCACCTTTACCCTGTTACACACTTACCACAAAGGATGGGCTGCTACCCTAGCCTGGTCTTTTATTGGCCCGGTTGTTTTCGTACAAATCTTTCATGTTTGAAATCGACTACCCGTAATTGGCCCAGCCCGTTGTTTCTGGGCCCTTTATGATTTCCGTACTTGATAAAATATTAAACAGCTTCCATCACTAACTCCGATCCGAACATGGTGAATTTAAAATTTATATCGGACGAATATCAAAAGGTACCTTTAATCAATTCTGTTAATTTATTCAAATAGTTTTATCAAAAAGTACAAATAATCCATGTTTGCTAACCTGTACATAGGCTGATAGACAAAAATTCTAATAGACTTAAATGCATTATTATGTTTTATGCGATATATAGCTATAATAATATAAAAAATAATTTTAAAACTATTAATAACAATAATATTAAACCCATAGATTTTCAATTCATTAATTTTATACTAAATGAAAATGATAGTATGCATTTTCTTTAACAATCATAAACTAGAATTTTTCCTGATGTGATATACCCTATAGCATTTTGATGTTAGTACGCAACTTCCTTCGTTTGATGAAGTATAAAGTTAACTGAAAGCGTAATTAATATTGAAACGAGACTAACCATTTTTCGCACACAAGATATTATAAATACTTGGAGCCATGACACGTTATAATTCGTCCTCTCACATGCTAACTGTTAGAGTGACCTAAAATGTTAAGCATTTGGGTGACCTACCTAAACTTATAGGACACATTTCATGAAAGTTGTATTCCACAAGAATGATAAATCAGGGGCCTTGATCATGGTAGGTTCACATGTTGAAAGTTAATGCATGGTTAGATCGGTTGAAGGGTTCTGGGTTGAATAGATAAATTCAAACTTGACCTATATATTTATTCATGTCAAAGACATCTACCTAACTTATACACGCATAACTCATGTAATGATGTGCATGGCCGACCGATTCAATGTTCATTTTAGAATATGAGTAATACTTCGTACGTTGTAACAATTCATACAACGGATGTTTAAATGATCTTTTCTTTCTTTCTTTTAGATTTTCCTTTTGTAATTAGTGCATTTTTAATTGTTTTTGTCTCTTATCTCGTTCCCAGTTAACAAATATAAATTTATATATTTAGATCAACATTATAGAAATCAAATTGAAAAGATTGGAGAATGGGAAATTAATCATTTATTTAAAAATGGCATAATAATACCTCCTTTGTATGATATGAATCTATCAACTTTTCTTTTTAGAATGGTCAATTAATCCTTTTTATTCTTTTGCAGGATTTGCATAGTTACTACTTACTAGTTGCTACTTTTACTAATTTGTCACTCTTAATCTATCATTTTTTGCACATATTGCTTTATATCTATAAAAATTAGAAGAAAATACCTTGATTAAGGAAGATAATCGTATATTAGACGATTATTAAAACTAGATAAACTCGAAATTGTATTTACATGTCCCAACAAGGCTAACGTACAAAGGAAAAAAATAACAAGAAAACATCAAAAAACAATAATACTCTATAAAAACCTACAACCAGCTCCGCCATGAACCACCAGCAGCACAAATCCTACTTTGTACATCTTCAAACTCGGATAACCGGCACGGTACATGAATCCCACCGCAGTGATCATGTCCATAAACCTTCTCAGCTTCTCTCAACAATTCACCAAAAAGCGGATGATTAAAATAAATCACCGGCACCAAAACCCTACAAACATTACCCTCTTCTTCACCAATACACACCGCTAAATGCCCTTTCGGCACCGATTTTTTTCGTGAATTAGGTGGGTTAGCAAAAAAGAAGTGCTTTAGGTATTGGATTTGAATTTAAGTGCTTTTAGGTAATCCTCCATCTGAGATGGAGGATTACAGGTACACGTAAGCAACTTCTCCACCTGTGTATCCAAGTCGGATGGCTAATCCAACGTGGAATCCTCTATCTGAGATAGAGGATTACGTACACTCAATTTACCATCTTTCACCGTGGACTTACCACCCTATGTAATTTCATTTTTTTAACTCTTGACACTTGTCTTCGTATTCGTCTGATTCAACGTCAAATGGCACTTGTTAGTTCCATTTCAACAAACTAGTTGTATAGATCTTCTACGAGGCTTTTCAGTACCTTATGAAGCTGAAGGATTTCAACCCTCAGCACAACAATCTAATACAATACAGTCTCCTATGCTAGAGCTTGCATCATCATTATACCATTTAGAAGCCTTCTCATCTCAAACAAGTATTGAACAACAACCTTCTTATAATGATGAGAATGTTGATGATGATGAAAATGGTGGCTTTTATGACTCTGAAGGTATTAATATTATTATTGTTGTTGTTATCACTTTTATATATATGTTAAATATTGTCACTACTAGAAAAAGGGCTTTCAATGACACGCATTGCGTGTCATTAATGGGTACTTATGACACGCAAATGCGCGTCAAGGAAGCCCAGTCATAAATTAAAATGACATGCTTTTGCATGTCATATTTATTGACACACATTAATGACACTCATTTGTGACACGCCTTTTTGACATGCATTTATAACGCGCTTTCAAAACTGATGTTTACGACACCCGTTAACGACATGCATATATGCGTGTCATAGTATAACTTTTTTTTAAAAAAAATTGTTTTTTATAATTACTAATATTTACATTAATTACTAAAAATATAGAAACAAAACTACGCATTACATTTCTAAATTAAACATGCTAAATCAAAATATTACATATATTCCCCAAGTTAACAAAAGTATCGGTTAATATTTAATATCATACATATCACTAATATCACTAACAAAATATAAACTTCGTCGTATAAGCAGATCATTCTTCTCGAACCGCATCGAAATCCACATGCGTGTATTCGTATTTGCCTCCCCCAACCTAAGATGAAAATAAACAAAGATACCAGACTTATAATTACGGTTATTGGTTATTTAAAACCGAAACCAACCCATTGATTTTGTTTTGGTTTTTTGTCATATGCTATAACTAATTAATGCCACTTGATATCAGACTTATATTTTTAGTCACATAGCCAAACTAATATGAACAGATAAAACAAACTACATGGGCAGCTTGGTCAGTTTTCGTAAGTCATTTAGAACTACATGGGCAGCTTGGTCGGTTTTCATAAGTCATTTAGATATAATTGCCATAAAGTATACATTAAACTGATTGTTATCAGCTGATTATAATAATTATAGTCGTATGGTTGGACTGATACGAGTTGATGAAAAAGAAGAAAGTTTAGGGGTAATTTTGGAATTTTATATATATACTTTGTATATAGTTTAAATTGAAAAATATAACCAGAATCAGTCTTTACCTTAGTTTCACGTTGGTTATAACAGTGCGGTAGTCACATTCATAGAAATCCTTTTTGACTCTGCTATCTACTCTCCTTTGCTTGAAGTACTTGCTTTCGTCTTAAAGGCTTTATTGGCATACAGGTTATAGGAGCTTGCGTAGTACCATAAACGACCCAAAGCTCGGCTCGAGCTCAGTTCAATTATGTTCACATTAAATAACAGATTATTATTATTATTATTATTATTATTATTATTATATAACAATTCAATTATGTTTCAATTATATAACACCCCATTATACCCTAGACAATTAAAAGTAGAGCAAGGTAAAATTGAAGGCATATACCTCCAAGAAGTTGAAATCCTTCAAAAAAAAATCCTTTAGTAAGCACACCGGGTTCCATCCCGCTCTTTGGGTTCATTCTCCTCTTCGAACACAATCGGGTCGGGTCTCTGGCCACTGGTGGAAGCCAACAACGACACGTCACCTCCCATCGATATCCCTTTTAGTCTTGCCTCCATTTCCTTCCCCTAAACCCTGCCGGAGCTCGAAATTTTGCTCCCGTTCCGTTTGTACGGCCACCAAAACCTCTCCGACACGGACGTTAATAAGTCCAATTCCTGTTATTTGCTCTTCTGTAGCTGCTGTTGTGGCGTCATCATTGCTGCTCCGATGGTGGTGGTGGTGTCGGAATGTCACAGTGTTTATGGCCTGTGGTGGTGTCGGCGTCCGTGGTGGTTTTGGGTTTTGAGAGAAGGGTCTTGGTGTTATGTTTTGAGATATAGAGAGAGAGAGAGAGATGTGGGTTTTAAATTTTAATAATTAGGTCAAATATATGACCATATTTTTTGGAATTATATTTTTTTTATTTTGAATAAAAGATGACTCGCATGCGTGACACGCATACCTTTTTTTATTTACGACACTTGTTCAATGACACACAAAAATGAGTGTCGTAAATCTTCTAATTTTCAAATATTATGACTTCATTTTAATGACTTTCACAATTGCGTGTCATAAATCGACGCGTGTCATTGTACGCATGTCAAGGAAGGCCTTTTTTCTAGTAGTGTGTTGTCATTACATTAAAGGTTACATTACTGATAACACCAAAGAAAGTGAATTCCAACCATCAGATGTTGAATCAGACGAATACGAAGACAAGTGTCAAGAGTTAAAAAAATGAAATTACATAGGGTGGTAAGTTCACGGTGAAAGATGGTAAATTGAGTGTACGTAATCCTCTATCTCAGATAGAGGATTCCATGTTGGATTAGCCATCCTACTTGGATACACAGGTGGAGAAGTTGCTTACGTGTACCTGTAATCCTCCATCTCAGATGGAGGATTACCTAAAAGCACTTAAATTCAAATCCAATACCTAAAAGCACCTTTTCTTTTCTAACCCACCTAATTCACGAAAAAAATCTTCGGCACCTGACTTTTCCCATTGATCCGAGTATAACCCTACCCCCCGGTTTAATAAAAAAGAGCTCTTTTAGGGTTTTCTTTAAACTCTTGAACACCCTTGTTGTCATGGCTTTGTCCGTACAACTTGGCCATTTGATGAGTTTAACAAGCTTTAGGCGGATTCGGAAGCCTCGAACATGTTTGATGGCCATGAAGTTTAACTTGTGTGATTTGAAATTGGAAGTGTTGATGAAGGTTTTAAGGGGAAGTTAATAATATAAAGTGATGATTTGAGTGAGGTCAAAAGGTTTGTGATTGAGTCAGAAAGATGTTAATACACGTCAGTGATAAAGGGCCAGTGTACGTTTATTATATAAAGGTGGTGTGACGAGATTCGTTTTTGTAATTTATAATTTATAATTTATAAATGTGGTGGTGGTGGTGGTGGTGGTGGTGCATAAGGAAGAAGCTGGATGTCGGCACACGGTTCAGGTGGCTCATGTGGGCATGCACAATTGCAAATCAAAGGTCACCAAATGGATAAAGTAGTTATAAAAAAGTATCTTTCTTTTAAATGGATAATTTTATCACATAAAACGACATTATAAACATACCTAGAGATGATAATAATTTGTGTTTTGGTGATTAAATTCTTATATATCCTATATCATACAATCATAACATAAATTTGGGCCTCAGGCCCTCGGCATAAGTTATAGGGTATCACTTATTAATACCGAACAATGTACCAAACTCGAAAAAAGGTTTATAATCCTATGCATAGTACCATACCTGAAAACCATCCCAAATGTAGGTTTCGTATCTTTAAAATGTTTAATAGTTTTAGTTTTCTTGAATTACTGGTATGCATTTTTATAGAAGTATTTTGCATGTGCATGAAATCGGTAATTAATTTCTAAAAAGAACGAGAATGGATTCAATGTGAAATCGAAGTTTTAGCTCGTATGTTTAGCATACCAAATGAATTTTTTTATATAGAAGTTCAACCACGGTAATGTTTTTGTCGAAATGTTGCTTTGTAAAATGACATGACGGTTATAATTGCATTTGTGAGATCTCATTAGAAACTACATAAATAGTGACCACTAATTTGTAATTAGTATTGAGTATTGTTGCTACCAAAAATAAACTGACTACGGATTATATTAAGATAGCACTAAGAATTAAAGATAATGCCATTTTCTCTTGCAACTTCTTACATATCATGAAATGTTGTTCCTTATAACCTTAGAGGGTTTTTAATTACTGTCTGAAAATCCGAAATCATTGTAGTATTTGAACGAATATGTACTCCACACATTCTAACATTTATTGATGTTTGTTATGATATTCATTTTATTTTGTAGGTCCAAGTTGTCCTATAAAGATATTATGTCACCAAATTCACCAGCATCAAATGCTTTCGGGTTTCCTATCAAGTTTAAGTTTTTCATATGATCCGCATAATTAAAATGTTGATTGTAGGAATACATGTGAAAGTGGTGTAACGTACTAAACTAGCACCATCAATGTGTAAAGCAGTGTTCATCCTTAAGTTGTTGAGAGTTCTAGTCATTTTGTGAACGATAGTACATATTTAGGAGCATGTTTAGTATGATTTGACCGTTCAAAATAACGCTAAAATTAAAATAAATTACGTACCTTTAAAATATTACGTACATTAACATCACCATAAATGACGATAATGATATAAAATGATTATAAAAGTATGAAGAATAATTTAGTAAAATTTATTAGTACAAAAATACAAAAGCATGTCAAACGTTTTATATTGGTACAAGACGACAAATGCTGACAATGTTTTGCATTGCTTCAAACATACATAGATCTTGATTTCCGGATGCAATTGCCACTTGTACCAACCAGGACACATTTTTTATTTTGATTTGTACTATATGCCTTGTGGTACTAGTATTTAACGTATGACTAGTGAAGAGGTAGGTCCCAGCAGAGCCCAGTTGGACCCGCAAGACTCACCTCAAACAGGGACGTCTGCGCAGAAACCAACTGGATCCGCAGGACCAACCATGCTCAGAGACGTGACGTCCTTACGCGCAGTACGCAAGCTGGTCCCGCAGGAAATGCCTCCCAATGGTGAAGGACTCCGCCTGTCCCCTCAGCCTCGGATACAAACCATTAGGGAAGGCCACCCGCGCAGCAAGGCTACACGCACAAGGCACTTAGCTCTCAATCATTCAGTGTCACCTGAAGGAATGAGCGAAGCCGGGAACAATCCCGCACAAGGGCGGGAGGGGGAATACTCCCGCCCAAATAAGCCAGTCCGTACGATACGGGAAGATCTTCTGTACTGTACCTGACGAGGTATGGGAAAAAGATCTGACTAAAGATGCGACAGCTTAATGGACAACAGTATGGCGAGCAGCATGCTCCTACACTGTATGTCACTATTAGCCGCTGCCTACTCACCAACTCTTGTCATACCACGTGCGTAGCCGGCAGTTGGTGGAAAAGGAATAGTATACAGCAGGCCTGGTCGCTATCAGCCGCTACCTACCCACCAACTACCAGCAGGGCACGTGCGTAGGCTACTGTTGGTGGAACAGGAACACTGTTGCAGCCGGCCATACCTCCTTGGAAACCTACCTTCGGCTATAAATACCACAAATGGTATGACCATCTCATCTTAACACATTATCATCATATCATATCTTATATCATCATATTATACCTGATATTTGCTCTAGCAATCTCTTAATATACTTTTATATTTAAAGAGCAATCTAGTCTGATTCTCACGCCGGAGGGTGGTCACAAGGAGGAACCCCCCCTTCTCAGTGACAAGCTCACGGTGTCTGTTTTGCAGGTTATTAGAAGAACCATCTTTGCCGGGTCTAACCCCTCGTGGGAAACATCTATCTAACCCCCAGGTTACCCGTAATCTGCCCGGGGTCCGGTTAGTGTTTCTTCATTGGCGCCATCCGTGCATAAAGCTAGAACTTTATTTTTCTCCAGTTTTTTCAAACTTCTACAAAGATGGTTAGAGAAATTCCGGTAACCACAACCCCAGCTACTGGGGGGAATACCGGTAACACAGTTTTTACAAACACTACCCCGGTTACCCAAGCCGGGGCAAGTGAAGTAAATTTTACGAACACTACCCCAGTTACTCATGCTGGGGCAAGTGCAGTAAATAATCGCCTACTGGGATCCACGGATACCCAGGTTGAGAAATGAAGACTCCCCCGCCAAACTCTCGAGGAAGTTAAGGCATGGGCGGAGGCACGACAAAAGGAATTCCAGGCTGAGTTGGACGAACGCTTGCGTTCCGTACAACAGGCCGACGAATTCGAATACTGGGAGGATGACTCGGAGGAATCCGACTCCGACGCGAACCCTCGCCATAGGGCAAAAGGGAAGCGTAAGGAAATGGAATCCCAACCGAAAAGGCATTTTGGACAAGCCTTCAAACCAAAAAGCACAGGTGGAAGTCCACGAGACTTCTCCAAAACGTTCAGACCAAACGTTGCAAATGCGGGAACGTCCAAATTTGCAAGGGACATTGCAGAAGCAATCGCCCCAAAGAGTGCCAAACAAATGCCTAACATAGGCACATATGACGGTATATCTGATCCAGACGATCATTTGAACAGGTTCATAGCGGGGGCAACCGTCAGCAATTGGACGGAACCCACGTGGTGTTACATGTTCCAAATGACGCTTGTTGGGGCTGCTAGATCTTGGTTTGATCGTCTACCGGTCAACCACATCTACGACTGGGCAGACTTCCAGCAGAAGTTTAGCCAACACTTCAGCCAGCAACGGAAGTATACCGAGGAGCAATGGACAATCCTCAAATGCATACGAGAAGAAGATGAATCTCTGCAAAACTTCATCACTCGCTTCAACTCAAAGAAGCTAAGTTTGGGCAATATCAGCGAAGATCTTGTTCGCGCTGCCTTCATCCAGGGCGCGCATGACCCAGAGCTCATCCGCACCCTAACGGGTAAAGATGGCATGCCATCCACATGGGATGCCATCATGACAGCAGCAAAACGCTATGCGGAAACGGAGAAGCAACTGGGTAGAGATCTCCCACAGAGCACAAACCTCTACACTCAGAAGACGAGAGAAGACAACGTCCTCACCGCCCGACTAAATAAAAAGCGGAAACTAGGCATTTGGCAGTCAAGGGTAACTTTGACACCTCATCCGGCTTGCAACATCGATTGGGCGGAAGGGATAATGTACAGCCGCACCGGAACTCCAGATGGACGCCACTCACCAAAAGCGTCACTGAGATATTCGCCACTGAAGAGCTCCCGTGGCCAAAGCCTCCAATAATCCGACATCGTCACGATGCTGATCGGAGCAAATACTGTGACTTTCACAAGACGAAAGGCCACAACACTGAAGAATGCATAGACGTAAAAGACATGGTCGAAGCATTTGTCAGAGATGGGACGCTCGCGCACCTCGTGGCGCAATAAAGGCTGAGCAGGCGGGTGCGTGTAGAACCCCAGCTGGGGAAAACACGAATAAAAATTCCAGCTTCAATATCGAGACTACATGCTGCGTAAAGAACGAGATCCCGAACCAGGTGCGTATCGGCTCGATGGCACTCCCATCCCAACAACATGGAAGGGAGCTCATTTACACAGTTTGCATGTAAATCAATTCCAATTTGTAAAGAAAAGGCCAAGAGCCACTTCTAATGGAAATGATTCTCTTTAGAACATCGAAGCTGATGATTTTACATTTATACTTTTCTGAACACTAATATGTCGGCTTTCACCGCATAATTATGTGAAGAATCGCGGCATGGGGAAGACGGCAAAAGACCGCATAAACCCAAAAAGGACCAAACCTTCACGCAGGTCAGTTGAAGGGGAAGAGTTCAATTATCCCATTAAATGAAAGTGCCGGTCTATCCGCATGAATCATGAAAGGAAACTGAACACCAACCTATTGACAACCGAGCGTCGAACGGTTCAAAACAAAATTCTTAAAAGGATGAGGAAAACCTACACGCAGGTCAGATAAGGGTAAAGTTTTGCCATCCTACTAAGTGCAAGTGACGGTTCTACCCGCACAATCACGAAAGAGGAAGCAAAACTTCACACCTATTATCAACCACGTTCAAAGGTTAACTTATCCTCAAAGGATGAGGAAAACCTACACGCAGATCAGATAAGGGTAAAGTTTTGCCATCCTACTAAGTGCAAGTGACGGTTCTACCCGCACAATCACGAAAGAGGAAGCAAAACTTCACACCTATTATCAACCACGTTCAAAGGTTAACTTATCCTCAAAGGATGAGGAAAACCTACACGCAGGTCAGATAAGGGTAAAGTTTTGCCATCCTACTAAGTGCAAGTGACGGTTCTATCCGCACAATCACGAAAGAGGAAGCAAAACTTCACACCTGTTATCAACCACGTTCAAAGGTTAACTTATCCTCAAAAGATGAGGAAAACCTACACGCAGGTCAGATGAAGGTTAAAGTTTAGCCATCCTACTAAGTGCAAGTGACGGTTCTACCCGCACAATCACGAAAGAGGAAGCAAAACTTTAACCCATTATCAACCACGTTCAACAGGTTAACTTACTCTAAACACTTGGAAAATTGCTAATTTAAACTAAGTATGCAAGTCATAAGTTTATAAAGCAAGAAACCCAAAGAAGGAAATAACAATCTTATACGCAAAAAGATTTATATTTCACAAGCGAATTATTACAAGAATGGGCGGGCAACTACCCGCCTACGAAAAGAAAATAAATACATCTGTACAAGCTAAAACTATCCTAGCAGTGGGAAGGGATCTTCAGGATCAGGCTTCAGGGCCACTTCCACTTGGACCAGCCCCATCAGTAGAGCGTGGCAGTTCAAGGAAAGCTTTGAGGATAGCTAGCCCATCATCAGCAGCAGCGACTTCCTTCACCTTCTCCACCACCGGATGCGGGAAGGCGGCATATTGGTTCACCGCTTGGTCATATGCAGCTTCGGTGTCCACATCGAACAAAGGGAAGTTGGAAGGCGGGACGCCTTTCTCAACGAACCCTAGACCAAGCAGGAAGCCGGCCCTTTCCCCATCCTCATGAGAAGCGTTGAGGGCTGCGCTCATGGCATCATCGTAAGTAGTCTCTGAGAAGACCCGATGCACAACCTACAAAGAAAATACAAGTGTCAAACACCTTTTCTATGTACAAAGGAAAGCGTGAAGACGTAAAGCTAAACATACCAATCGTCAACGCTTCTCGAAGAAGCCATTCCTTGGCAACCAGAGCTTCTTGGAGGGCGGCTTGAGCTTGGGTGCGGGCGCGTTCGGCTTCGCTTTTGTTAAGGTTGGCAAGTAGCACTTCCTTTGCAGCAGCCTCTTCAACGCCCTTAAGCTTCCGCTCGGTGTGGTCAAGCACGCCCCTCTGGTCCAGGATCTCTTGGAGTTTCTTGGCATCTTCCATTGCCAAGGCATCATGAGCACGTTGGAGAGCCTCTAATTTGGCCTTGAGCTCCTCATTCTCCACGCGTAAAGGCTCAGCAACGGCTTCAGCCTTGGTGGCCCTCTCGGTTGCGTTCCTCGCAGTCTCCTTAGCCAGCCGAAGCTGTTCGTTAACAGCTTGGGCAGCCTTGGAGCGGGCCTCGAGTCGCGCTTGAACCTCAACCTCGAGGGCCTTGAAGGCCTTCTCCTTCTCCGCAGCAGCTGCGGCCAACTGTTGGTTCTCCTCCCGAAGAGCCCGCGCTTGAGATATTTCCTTGGCGCGCGCTGCTTTTAACTTGTCGTTTTCACGACAAAGCAGCTCGACGCGCGGCTGCATCCGGGCCTGGAGAACCCGAAGCTCATTGGTTAGCCTACCCTCCTGGTAGCTAGCCATGGCTTCCCCCAACGCACCATGGGGAGCAGCGTGGCGAGCCCATTCCACGCACTCCACAGGGGTACGAAGGGTTGTTCCTCGGCGTATGTTCCATCGCGGAACATACACTTCATTGGAATCCGACACTGCAAAAAACTAATAAGCAGTTAGGAAAAAGATGATAAAAAATAAAAGTGAAAAAGGGCCAAAGGAACCCTACGCACCTGTAGGGTCTATAACAGGCCGATAGCCGCCGAACCCATCACCTGAACCCAAAGGAAACCCATCCAAAAGGTCAGGCAGATGGGAAGGTGGCAAAGATTGGCGAGTACTCCCATGCGTACCTGATGGGCCGGCCGTCGGTGCCGATGGCGGGGGCATGGTGGCAGCCGCCGCAGTCGCTGCCGCAGAATCCGCAGCAATCGTAACCGCCGGCTCGGTGAAAGATGCTGTAAAAATCGCACTTACCACCGGCGGTGACGTCATCTCGGCTGGAACAGTCGGCTCAAGGGAGTGAGAAACTGATCCAGCGGAAGCAGGCGCAGGCGCCTGGGTCGTCGCCTCAGGTAGGCTGACCGAGCCTACCGTCATCGGCGGAGGGGTACTCCTCTGCGCTCCACCCTGGAATGCGTCAACATCCACGCCTGCACAAGAAGATAAGTGTTTCAATAAATTTATAAAGTGAAATCTACAAAAATAAGGATGTTTGTACTTACGGGTTTTCTTGAGCCTGAACGTACGGACGGGCGGGGACGAGCCCGATGGAGCCGGTCTCTTGATGCCGGTCACCGTCGTCGTCGTTGGTTCTCCGGAGGTAACAGTCGTAGCCTCCGGAGCAGTGGTCTTCTCACCACCGGGGTTCCCCGCCACCTCTTCACTATCTGACTCGGTGTCAGATAGAAGCACCGGATCAGCTGTGGAGGCCACCTTCTCCTTCCCTTTCCCGCCGGCAGCCTTCTTCTTCCGCACCAGCAGAGGACCATCTGCGGATTCCTCAGAAGAAGACAGGATGTCAGGAATTCCAGCAGCGGGTACAGCATTGAGGGGTTGACGATAGAGTATCGCCTTACCTGGCCGCCGTTGGCTCAGGATCTCGTGGCCCAGCGGATAGACCTCCACAAACCGATCCGCCGTTTGTTCCAGGATGGGCAACTCGTTCTCGTCTAGAGCACGAGTACCCACCCGCACGGGACCGTCAGCTTCCCGCGGGTACAGGAGCGACTCCAAATCGTTCCCCTCTAAAAAAAAAAAGAAACAGTTAGAAGACAAACTCATATCAGCAACAAAGACAAGACATACCATAAGGAATAGAGTTCAAACCGTATTCGAGAAGGATGGGAAACCGAGACGCCTCCTTCCATACCCGGCTCATCCCCAGCATCACCATCCCGGACTCCGCAAACCGGTAAACCGGAGATTGGACCCGGGATATCTTCGCGAACCATTCTGCCTCCTGGTAGTTGGAAGCGTGAAGGCTCGGAAGCGCTTGCCCCTTCTTAAACTTCATGGCAATGGGGATGGCGCGGGCAGAAATGTAGAAGAACTCCCGCTTCCACGATCGGAGACTGCGCTCGGTCACGCAAATCTTCAAACCCTTAATACGGGTTGTCAGGGTGTACCACCCCTGGATGCACCTCCAAGTATAGAAGGTCATCAGGCGGTCCACATAGGGCTCAATACCCAGAATCCGGCACACCCACTCGAAGTGCCGGATCTTGGCAATCGCCATCGGATGCACCTCGGTCAGGTGCACACCTTGCCTCTCCAAGACACGGTACACAAACTTTGTCAATGGGAACCTAAGGTTCCCATAAACAAAGAATGCAGCATATACCCCGATCTTGCCGCTGGGGGCATCGTACACAGTCTGGTGGGGTTCAGGAAACTCAGGCTCAAGAGACTCAAGCATGAATTTCCTGACGACGTACTGGTACTGATCGACAGGTAGAGCACACTGGCACTCGCCAGCAGTACTCCTATCGTCGGCTACAGCTTCAGCATCATGGGAAGACATATTGCAGAGGAAGAAGAAACGATTTCGGAGGAATGCTCAACTGAATAAGGGAGTATTCACCAGAAATCGCCTTAGAGATGAAGAGAAGAAGTGAAGATGTGAATTACAAAGGACCCTCTTCCCCTTTATATAGGGATCGCAATTAATGCGGTGAATTTAATGCGAAGGAGAGAGAAATTGAAGGTGCAATGAAACCGTGACATGTGGCACCAGGCAAGCTGGCAACAGCTGTTGACAGGACGAGTGCCATTAATTTCACGGCCACGCGCCCGAAAAATCGCGCCCACGCGCCGTAAAAAGCGTCTGGAATGACCATATAATGTCACGTCACCATAACTTCCTGCACGTCCTGACACAGTCAGAAGAAACCGTCGCACGACGTTTCAGAGGTTTGGACTGTTCCTATCTTTCCACCAACCTTTCGAATTTCAAAATTCAAAATTTAAAAATATTAAAAAGTAAGCGGGAAAATACCCCTTACCTTGGCAAACAAGTAACCGTAAGACGGATGCGGGTACAGTGTAAAGGCAAAACCCTTCACATACCTAGCACCCGCAGGGAATTGAAGCCAAGTAAAACTTTGGCGAACAAGTAACCGTAAGACGGATGCGGGTACAGTGTAAAGGCAAAACCCTTCACATACCTAGCACCCGCAGGGAATTGAAGCCAAAATATTCCTCGGCAACCAAGTAACTATAAGACGGGTGCGGGTACAGTGTAAAGGCAAAACCCTTCACATACCTAGCACCCGCAGGGAATTGACGCCAGGAATACCTTGGAAGTAAAGTAACCGTAAGACGAGCGCTGGTACAGTGTTAAGGCAAAACCCTTCACATACCTAGCGCTCCGCTGGGAATTGAAACCAAGAAGGATCTTCTGGGCAATGCTTGCGGAAACGGAAATAACATCCCCGCATAGCGGGAACGTCGAGAACTACGTTGTTTGAAGCTCCAGGATGGAATTGGTGGTTTAACATAATTGATCACTATGTTCAAAACTACCAAAACCTCATGGAGAGTCCACACAAGTGGGACTCAACGCTCCTGACTTGCGAGGAGGTTACAGACCTACCCGCATCATACCCAAAGACCAAGCAGGAAACTCGGGAATTTCTGCAAGTGACAAGGACTTTCGCGGGAGGAATCCCCATGGAAAACCTTAAAAAACCCTTTTCAAAACCCTTTGCTTAAGTCCAAAAGTTCACCTCACTTTATTAAACACGCATGAGAAGAACATTGGACTGGGGGACTTGAAGAGGTAGGTCCCAGCAGAGCCCAGTTGGACCCGCAAGACTCACCTCAAACAGGGAAGTCTGCGCAGAAACCAACTGGATCCGCAGGACCAACCATGCTCAGAGACGTGACGTCCTTACGCGCAGTACGCAAGCTGGTCCCGCAGGAAATGCCTCCCAATGGTGAAGGACTCCGCCTGTCCCCGCAGCCTCGGATACAAGCCATTAGGGAAGGCCACCTGCGCAGCAAGGCTACACGCACAAGGCACTTAGCTCTCAATCATTCAGTGTCACCTGAAGGAATGAGCGAAGCCGGGAACAATCCCGCACAAGGGCGGGAGGGGGAATACTCCCGCCCAAATAAGCCAGTCCGTACGATACGGGAAGATCTTCTGTACTGTACCTGACGAGGTATGGGAAAAAGATCTGACTAAAGATGCGACAGCTTAATGGACAACAGTATGGCGAGCAGCATGCTCCTACACTGTATGTCACTATTAGCCGCTGCCTACTCACCAACTCTTGTCATACCACGTGCGTAGCCGGCAGTTGGTGGAAAAGGAATAGTATACAGCAGGCCTGGTCGCTATCAGCCGCTACCTACCCACCAACTACCAGCAGGGCACGTGCGTAGGCTACTGTTGGTGGAACAGGAACACTGTTGCAGCCGGCCATACCTCCTTGGAAACCTACCTTCGGCTATAAATACCACAAATGGTATGACCATCTCATCTTAACACATTATCATCATATCATATCTTATATCATCATATTATACCTGATATCTGCTCTAGCAATCTCTTAATATACTTTTATATTTAAAGAGCAATCTAGTCTGATTCTCACGCCGGAGGGTGGTCACAAGGAGGAACCCCCCCTTCTCAGTGACAAGCTCACGGTGTCTGTTTTGCAGGTTATCAGAAGAACCATCTTTGCCGGGTCTAACCCCTCGTGGGAAACATCTATCTAACCCCCAGGTTACCCGTAATCTGCCCGGGGTCCGGTTAGTGTTTCTTCAACTAGTTTTTTAATTTAATCCATAAACATTGGTAAATAACCTTAAAACATTTCGAGACGAAACATCATAGAACACAACATGTTCTAATCCATTTGGTTGGTGTGTATAAATGTGGATCTAAAGAAAATATTTTAATTCAAAAACACTTGTTTTAAAGACAGAAGAACAAGGTTTTTGTTATTATGGCTGTTAGCGATGATCTAGAGTTGATGTTATGCATGTTATTTGATTAATTAAAGAATTCAATTTAAGACATAATTAATAAAAGCATAAGATCTAATACAATAATATCTTAACGTACAATACGTACGTGAATCCCTTTAATTTCACGAATCGATCCATGAAATCACATCCCAACATCTAGGAATCGTCAATACATATCCAATTAGTCATTGGTTCACCGAAAAAAAACAATTTTGGATAGTTAATCGATCAATTTTATACTTTTTTCACGAAAAAACGTTTTTTAGCATTTTAGGTTTTTGACGAGCGTTTTAGTTTTTGGTTGAGCATTTTAGTATTTTTGTCTCTGTTTTTTGCATTTTAAGCGTCTCACGTACATATCGTACTGAAGAAACACTAGTCGACCCCGGGCAGATTACGGGTAACCTGGGGGTTAAATAGATGTTTCCCACGAGGGGTTAGACCCGGCAAAGATGGTTCTTCTGATAACCTGCAAAACAGACACCGTGAGCTCGTCACTGAGAAGGGGGGGGGGGGGTTCCTCCTTGTGACCACCCTCCGGCGTGAGAATCAGACTAGATTGCTCTTGAATATGTGTATATTAAGAGATTGCTAGAGCAGATATCAGGTATATGATATAAGATACAAGATGATATTAGACGATCATACCATTTGGGGTATTTATAGCCGAAGGTAGGTTTCCAAGAAGGTATAGCCGGCTGAATAGTATTCCTGTTCTACCAACTGTGGCCTACGCACGTGCCATGCTGGTAGTTGGTGGGTAGGCAGCGGCTGACAGTGACCAGGCCTGCTGTGTACTGTTCCTTTTCCACCAACTGCCGGCTATGCACGTGGTATGACCGGAGTTGGTGAGTAGGCAGCGGCTAATAGTGACACAGTACAAGAGCATGTTGCTCGCCATACTGTTATCAATGAGCTGTCGTATCTCTGGTCAGATCTTTTGCCCATACCTCGTCAGGTACAGTACAAAAGATCCTCCAGTATCGTACGGACTGGCTTATTTGGGCGGGAGTATTCCCCCTCCCGCCTTTGTGCGGGACTGTTCCCGGCTTTGCTCGTTCCTTCAGGTGACTACTGAATTATTGAGAGCTAAGTGCCTTGTGCGTGTAGCCTTGCTGCGCGGGTGGCCTTCCCTGATGGCTTGTATCCGCAGCTGCGGGAACAGGCGGAGTACACCATTGGGAGGCATTTCCTGCGGGAACAGCTTGCGTACTGCGCGTAAGGACGTCACGTCTCTGAGCATGGTGGGTCCTGCGGATCCAGTTGGTCTCTGCGCAGACGTCCCTTAAGTCTTGCGGGTTCAACCGCGCAGACGTCCGTTAAGGAGTCTTGCGGGTTCAACTGCGCAGACGTCCCTTTTCAAGGTGAGTCTTGCGGGTCCAACTGGGCTCTGCTGGGACCTACCTCTTCAAGTCCCCCCAGTCCAATGTTCTCATGAATGTTTAATAAAGTGAGGTGAACTTTTGGACTTAAGCAAAGGGTTTTGAAAAGGGTTTAGTTTTTAAGCTTTTCCATGGGGATTCTTCCCGCGGAAGTCCTAATGTCACTTGCAGAAATTCCCGACTTTCCTACTTGATCTTTAGGTATGATGCGGGTAGGTCTGTAACCTCCTCGCAAGTCAGGAGCGTTGAGTCCCACTTGTGTAGATTCTCCATGAGGTTTTGGTAGTTTTGAACATAGTGATCATGTTGTAACCACCAATTCCATCTTGGAGCTTCAATGTAGTTCTCGACGGTCCCGCTATGCGGGGATGTTATTTCTGTTTCCGCAAGCATTGCCCAGAAGATCCTTCTTGGTTTCAATTCCCTGCGGAGCGCTAGGTATGTGAAGGGTTTTGCCTTGACACTGTACCCGCACTCGTCTTATGGTTACTTTACTTCCAAGGTATTCCTGGCGTCAATTCCCTGCGGGTGCTAAGTATGTGAAGGGTTTTGCCTTGACACTGTACCCGCACCCGTCTTATGGTTACTTGGTTGCCGAGGTATTATTGGCTTCAATTCCCTGCAGGTGCTAAGTATGTGAAGGGTTTTGCCTTAACACTGTACCCGCACCTGTCTTATAGTTACTTGGTTGCCAAGGTAAGGGGTACATTCCCGCTTACTTTTGAATCTTTTTGAAATTTTGAAATTCGAAGAGTTGGTGACAGGATAAGAACAGTCCAAACTGTTGAAACGTCGTGCGACGGTTTCTTCTGTGTCAGGACGTGCAGGAAGTTATGGTGACGTGACAGTACATGATCATTCCAGACGCTTTTTCAGGCGCGTGGGCGCGATTTTTCGGGCGCGTGGCCGCGAAATTAATGGCACGCGTCCTTTCAACAGATGTTGCCAGCTTGCTCGTTGCCACGTGTCATAGTTTCATTGCACCTTCGATTTCTCTTTCTTCCGCATTAAATTCATCGCATTAATTGCGATGAGTATATAAAGGGGGGAGGATCCTTTGTAATCCACACTTTCACTTTTCATCTTCTAAACGATTTCCGGCGAATACTCACCTTTTCAGTCGAGCATTCTCTTGAAATCGTTCTCTTTTCATATCTGCAAGATGTCTTCTGCTCACGATCTTGAGGCTACAGCCGAGGAGGCTGGGGTGTATGCCGAGAACCCGTCATCCACGTCCGACAAGGATGACAAGAGTACTGCTGGCGAGTGCCAGTGTGCTCTGCCTGTCGATCTATATCAGTACATCGTCAGGAAGTTCATGCTCGAGTCTTTCGAGCCTGAGTTTTCTGAACCTCACCAGACGGTGTATGATTCCCCCAGAGGCAAGATCGGGGTATATGCCGCATTCTTTATCTATGGGAATCTTAGGTTCCCCTTGACGAAGTTTGTGTACCGTGTTCTGGAGAGGCACGGTGTACACCTGACCGAGGTACATCCGATGGCGATCGCGAAGATTCGCCACTTCGAGTGGGTGTGCCGGATTCTGGGCGTTGAGCCCTTCGTCGACCGCCTGATGACCTTCTATTCTTGGAGGTGCATCCAGGGGTGGTACACCTTGGTCAACCGGATCAAGGGGCTGAAGATCTGCGCAACCGAGCGTAGTCTTCGGTCGTGGTAGAGGGAGTTTTTTTATATCTCCGCTCGCGTCATCCCGATAGCGATGACGTTTAAGAATGGGATAGCGCTCCCCGCCCTTCACGCCCCCAACTACCAGGAGGCGGAATGGTTCGCCAAGATCTCCCGGATCCAGACTCCGGTGTACCGCTTTGCGGAGTCTGGGATGGTGATGCTTGGTATGAGCCGGGTGTGGAAGGAGGCGTCACAGGTTCCCATCCTCCTTGAATACGGTTTGAACTCTGTCCCTTACGGTATGCTCTGTCTTCTTTGTTTATATAGGTTTGTCTTCTAACTGTTTTTCTTTTATTTCAGAGGGGAACGACTTGCAGTCTCTCCTGCAGCCGCGGGAGAGTGATGGTCCCGCTCGGATGGGTACTCGTGCTCTCGATGAGAACGAGTTGCCCATCTTGGAGCAAACGCGGGATCGGTTTGTGGAGGCCTACCCGCCGGGCCACCCTATTCTGAGCGCCACGCGGCCAGGTAAGGCGTTGTTCAACCCTCGACCCTTAAATGCTGAAACCTCTGCTGGAATTCCTATAATCTTGTGTTCTGATGAGAAATCCGCAGATGGTCCTCCGCTGGTGCGGAAGAAGAAGGCTGCCGGCGGGAAGGGGAAGGCGAAGGTTGCCTCCACTGCCGATCCGGTGCCTTGGTCTGAATCAGAGACCGAAAGCGAGGAGGTGGCGGGGAACCCTGGTGGTGCTAAGACCACTGCTCCGGAGGCTGAGACGACCGTCACCTCCGAGCAGCCAAGGACGACGGTGAGAGGCGTGAAGAGGCCGGCTCCATCGGGTTCGTCCCCGCCTGTTCGCACTTTTAGGCTCAAGAAAACCCGTAAGTACAAACTTTACTTTTTTTTTCATATCTTTCCGCCATAATACTTATATCTTCTTTGTGCAGGCGTGGATGCTAACGCATTCCAGGGTGGAGCGGGGAGGAGCACCTCCGGACCCATGACGGTAGGCTTGGTCAGCCTACCTGAGGCGATGACCCAGGCGGCTGCGCCTGCTTCAGTTGGTTCAGTTGCTCACCCAGTTGAGCCAACTGTTCCAACTGTGATGACATCTCCGCCGGCTGTCAGTGCCATATTTACTGAATCTTTCACTGAGCCGGCGGTGACTATTTCTGCGGATACTTCCGCAGCGGCGACCACGGTTGTGAGTTCACCTCCGGTGAGTTCACCTCCGTTGGTTTCTACCGCGGCGGCCTCTATGCCTCCAACGTCGGCAGCTACGGCCGATCCTTCAGGTATGTTTGGGGCTTCTCGCCAACCTCTGCCTCCTTCCCATCTGCCTGACCTCTTGGATGGATTTCCCTTGGGTTCAGGTGATGGGTTTGGCGGCTATAGGCCTGTTGTCGACCCTACAGGTGCGTAGGGTTCTTTTGGCCCCTTTTATTTTTTTTCTTATATATATCATCTTTTCCTAACTGGTTTTTTTTTTGCAGTGTCGGATTCCAATGAAGTGTATGTTCCACGATGGAACATCCGCCGAGGAACAACCCTTCGCACGCCTGTGGAGTGCGTGGAGTGGGCTCGTCACGCAGCTCCCAGCGGTGCGTTGGGGGAAGCCATGGCTAGCTACTAAGAGGGTAGGCTAACCAATGAGCTTCGGATTCTCCTGGCCCGGATGCAGCCGCTCGTCGAGCTGCTTTGTCGTGAAAACGACAAGTTAAAAGCAGCTCGTATTCAAGAAGTAGCTCAGGCGCGGGCTGTCAGGGCGGAGAACGTAGGGCTTTCCGCAGTGGCTGCGGAAAAGGAGAAGGCCTTCAAGGCCCTCAAGGTTGAAGTTTAGGCCCGGCTCGAGGCCCGTTCCAAGGCTGCCCAAGCTGTTAACGAACAGCTTCGGCTGGCTAAGGAAATTGCACGGAACGCAACAGAGAGGGCTACCAAGGCTGAAGCTGTTGCTGAGCCTCTACGCGCGGAGAATGAGGAGCTTAAAGCCAAATTAGAGGCTCTCCAGCAGGCTCATGATGCCTTGGCGATGGAAGACGCCAAAAAGCTCCAAGAGATCTTGGACCAGAGGGGGGTGCTTGACCACACTGAGCGGAAGCTAAAGGGCGTCGAAGAGGCTGCGGCTAAAGAAGTGTTGCTTGCCAACCTCAACAAAAGTGAAGCCGAACGTGCCCGTAACGAAGCTCAAGCTGCCCTCCAGGAGGCTCTGGTTGCCAAGGAATGGCTTCTTCGAGAAGCGTTGTCTCAGGTATGTTTAATTTCATTATGTCTTTACGCTTTTCTTTGTAAATAGAAAAGGTTTTGATACTTGTAATATTTCTTGTAGGTTGTGCATCGGGTCTTCGCGGATACGTCTTATGACGATGCTATGAGCGCAGCCCTCAACGCTTCTCACGAGGATGGGGAAAAGGCCGGCTTCCTGCTTGGTCTAGGGTTCATTGAGAAAGGCATCCCGCCTTCCAACTTCCCTTTATATGACGTTGATACTGAAGCTGTATACGACCAAGCAGTGAATCAGTATGCCGCCTTCCCGCATCCGGTGGTGGAGAAGGTGAACGAAGTTGCTGTTGCTGATGATGGGCTAGCTATCCTTAAAGCTTTCCTTGAACCGTCACGTTCTACTGATGGTGCGGGTCCAAGTGGAAGTGGCCCTGAAGCCTGATCCTGAAGATCCCTTCCCACTGTTAGGATAGGTTTAGCTTGTATAGATTTATTTTCTTGTAGGCGGGTAGTTACCCGGCCATTCTTGTAATGAATCATGAAATATAAATCTTTGTGCGGGTACGACCGCTACTTTTACTGGATGACTTGCTTTATAAACGTTATATGACTTGGTCATGCATACTTTAGTTTAAATTAGCAATTTTCCAAGTGTTTAGAATAAGTTAACCTTTGAACGTGGTTGATAATAGGTTGAAGTTTTGCTTCCTCCTTCGTGATTGTGCGGGTAGGACCGTCACTTGCACTTGGTAGGATGGCTAAACTTTTACCTATATCTGACCTGCGTGGAGGTTTTCATAATCCTGTTAGAAATTTTCAAAGTTTTTTGAATAAGTTAACCGTTCGACGCGCGGTTGTCAATAGGTTCGGTTTCCTCTCATGATTTGTGCGGTTAGGACCGGCACTTCCATTTAGTGGGATGACCAACGTTTACCTATGACTGACCTGCGTGAAGGTTTGCCATTTTTTGGGTTTATGCGGGTTTTGCCACCTTCCCCACGCAACGACTTTTCACGTAATGCGGTGAATACCGGCATCAGTGTTGAATAAACCGTTCGACGCGCGGTTGTTAATAGGTTAGTGTTCAGTTTCCTCTATCATGATTCGTGCGGATAGACCGGCACTTTCATTTAGTAGGATGACTGAACTTTACCTTTAACTGACCTGCGTGAAGGTTTGCCATTTTTTGGGTTTATGCGGGTTTTGCCGCCTTCCCCACGCAACGACTTTTTTCACACTTATGTATGCGGTGAAGACCGGCATATCCGTGTGGAAAGTTCATAAGTATAAATGTAAAATCATCAACGTCGATGTTCTAAGGAGAATCATTTCCATTAGAAGTGGCTCTAGGCCTTTTCTTTACAAATCTGGAATTGATCTACATGCAAACTGTGTAATTGAGCTCCCTTCCATGTTGTTGGGATGGGAGTACCATCGAGCCGATATGCACCTGGTTCGGGATCTCGTTGTTTACGCAGTATGTAGTCTCCAACATTGAAGCTGCAATTTTATTCGTTTCCCCAGCCGGGTTCTACACGCATCAGCCTGCTCAGCGATCATTGTGCCACGAGGTGCGCGAGCGTCCCATCTCTGACAAATGCTTCCACCATGTCCTTTACGTCTGTGCATTCTTCGGTGTTGTGGCCTTTTGTCCTGTGAAAATCACAGTATTTGCTCCGATCAGCATTGTGACGATGTCGGATTATTGGAGCCTTTGGCCATGGGAGCTCCTCAGTGGCGAATATCTCAGTGACGCTTTTGGTGAGTGGCGTCCATCTGGAGTTCTGGTTTGACTGTACGTTATCCCTTCCGCCCAACCGATGTTGCAAGCCGGATGAGGTGTCAAAGTTTACCCTTGACTGCCAAATGCCTAGCTTCCGCTTTTTGTTTAGTCGGGCGGTAAGGACGTTGTCTTCTCTTGTTTTCTGGGTGTAGAGGTTTGTGCTCTGTGGGAGATCTCTACCCAGTTGCTTCTCAGTTTTCGCAAAGCGTTTAGCTGCTGTCATGATGGCATCCCATGTGGATGGCATGCCATCTTTACCCGTTAAGGTGCGGATGAGCTCTGGGTCGTTCGCGCCCTGGATAAAAGCAGCGCGAACAAGATCCTCGCTAATATTACCCAGACTTAGCTTCTTTGAGTTGAAGCGAGTGATGAAGTCTGGCAAAGATTCATCTTCCTCTCGAATGCATTTGAGGATTGTCCATTGCTCCTCGGTATACTTTCTTTGCTGGCTGAAGTGTTGGCTGAACTTTTGCTGGAAGTCTGCCCAATCGTAGATGTGGTGGACCGGTAGACGGTCGAACCACGCTCTGGCTGCCCCAACAAGCGTCATTTGGAACATGTAACACCACGTGGGTTCCGTCCAATTGCTGACGGTCACCCCCGCTATGAATCTGTTCAAATGATCGTCTGGGTCAGATATACCATCATATGTGCCTATGTTGGACATTTGTTTGGCACTTTTTGGGGCAATTGCTTCCGCAATGTCCCTTGCAAATTTGGACGTTCCCGCCTTTGCAGCAGTTGGTGTAAATGTTTTGGAGGTCACGTGGGCTTCCACCTACGTTTTTTGGTTTGAAGGCTTCTCCAAAACGCCTTCTCGGTTGGGAATCCGTTTCTTTACGCTTCCCTTTCGCCTTATGACGAGGGTTTGCGTCTTCCTCGGATTCCTCCGAATCATCGTCCAAGTATTCTTCGAATTCCTCAGGCTGTTGGAGTGAACGTAAGCGTTCATCCAACTCAGCTTGGAATTCTTTTTGACGTGCTTCCGCCCACGCTTTAACTTCATCGAGTGTTTGGCGGGGGAGCCTCGTTCGTTGTTTCTCTAACTGGGTATCGGTGAATCCCAGTGAGCGATTATTTACTGCACTTGTCCCAGCTTGGGTAACTGGGGTAGTGTTCGTAAAATTTACTGCACTTGCCCCGGCTTGGGTAACCGGGGTAGTGTTTGTAAAAACTGTGTAGTCGGTATTCCCCCCAGTAGCTGGGGTTGTGGTTACCGGAGTTTCTTTAACCATCTTTCCAGAAGTTTGAAAAAACTGAAGAAATCAAGTTCTAGCTTTTATGCACGGATGGCGCCAATGAAGAAAACACTAGTCGACCCCGGGCAGATTACGGGTAACCTGGGGGTTAAATAGATGTTTCCCACGAGGGGTTAGACCCGGCAAAGATGGTTCTTCTGATAACCTGCAAAACAGACACCGTGAGCTCGTCACTGAGAAGGGGGGGGGGGTTCCTCCTTGTGACCACCCTCCGGCGTGAGAATCAGACTAGATTGCTCTTGAATATGTGTATATTAAGAGATTGCTAGAGCAGATATCAGGTATATGATATAAGATACAAGATGATATTAGACGATCATACCATTTGGGGTATTTATAGCCGAAGGTAGGTTTCCAAGAAGGTATAGCCGGCTGAATAGTATTCCTGTTCTACCAACTGTGGCCTACGCACGTGCCATGCTGGTAGTTGGTGGGTAGGCAGCGGCTGACAGTGACCAGGCCTGCTGTGTACTGTTCCTTTTCCACCAACTGCCGGCTATGCACGTGGTATGACCGGAGTTGGTGAGTAGGCAGCGGCTAATAGTGACACAGTACAAGAGCATGCTGCTCGCCATACTGTTATCAATGAGCTGTCGTATCTCTGGTCAGATCTTTTGCCCATACCTCGTCAGGTACAGTACAAAAGATCCTCCAGTATCGTACGGACTGGCTTATTTGGGCGGGAGTATTCCCCCTCCCGCCTTTGTGCGGGACTGTTCCCGGCTTTGCTCGTTCCTTCAGGTGACTACTGAATTATTGAGAGCTAAGTGCCTTGTGCGTGTAGCCTTGCTGCGCGGGTGGCCTTCCCTGATGGCTTGTATCCGCAGCTGCGGGAACAGGCGGAGTACACCATTGGGAGGCATTTCCTGCGGGAACAGCTTGCGTACTGCGCGTAAGGACGTCACGTCTCTGAGCATGGTGGGTCCTGCGGATCCAGTTGGTCTCTGCGCAGACGTCCCTTAAGTCTTGCGGGTTCAACCGCGCAGACGTCCGTTAAGGAGTCTTGCGGGTTCAACTGCGCAGACGTCCCTTTTCAAGGTGAGTCTTGCGGGTCCAACTGGGCTCTGCTGGGACCTACCTCTTCACGTACGTTAAGACTTTATTATATAGTATCTCGGCCCATTAATATATAAAAGACATAATACCCTAATATATATGGGGTAAATTTTGCAACCAACGGTCGAAGAACAAAGGCCCATGATAAATAGTAAAATACATAATAAATATATATATATATATATATATATATATATATATATATATATATTCATATAGTACCCCGTAACTAAATCTAGAATCCTAAAACAGTTTTTCGAGGGAGCCCTTTAGTGAAGTCGTATAATGTTTTAAAAACCGGTATTTTACTTGTACCAGATTTAACTAAAAAATGGTACAACCGGTTGAACCGGGTTATACCGGGAGGTTCAATCGTTTGAATAGTTTACCTTATAATTTCTTATAAATGTAATTTCAGTCCATAAATAACCCAAAACTAAATGATTCCTATATCAAAATATAATTTAAAAGGTAATCCATATTAAAAAAATAATACAAAAGCACTCAATTTTAAAAAAATATTTCTAAAGTTTACACGTTTAAATGTTAATTGTTAGGTTAAAAGTAATTTTGAAAAAATATAGGCCACAAATATCGAAATTTTCTCGGGCGAAAAACCGGTTTGCCGGTAAAAACCGGTATTTTAGTCAAAAACCGCCGGTACGATGTTCTAGCAAACCGGTTAAAAATACCGGACTCAAAATACCGGCCTACTGTGCGAAATCCGGTTTAACCGGTTCAACCGGCCGGTTTGAACCGGTTATTAAAACACTATGCATACTGAGATGAAAAGGGTATGTGAAGAACCTTTACGTACATGTCCAATATGTAAACTTTTACAAGCAAAAAAGATGTTTATCTATTCATGTTTGGTGTGTGAATGTAGATTTGAATTCTTTGAATGGTACACGTCAGACACGTTGTCACAATAAACAATGATAGCACGGTGAACGGGAACCAAAAGTTCAAGAAGCAGGTTGCGTAACTAGCTTAAGACCGCATTCACTACTCTAGCAGTGGATCTTGAAATAGTGTTTTATCATTTGAATAGCTAGGAAATTTAGTTATCACCCAAAAAATGCAATATCATGAGTTATCATTTTAATTTACTTTGATTCTATAGGAATCTGTTCAGCTCAAACTTTGTTTCTTGGCCTGTTCGTTTTTCAGAAAGTATATATTCAATTCCTAAATGACAAAAGTACATGTAAATATTTTAGCTATCCAAGGAAGTAATGTATGTTCAATTTAAACTTGACGCTCATTTACTTTTTTTATAGGGCGATATCATTAAACATAAAAAATGGGGACAACCAACAAGAAGCAAAAGGCACGAAACGTATAAGAAAAATCAAACAAAAACAACTACCAAGAAAAAACCTTATAGCGGCAAATTCACGAAATTCAACTTACACCATTTCTCCAAATCTAAACTATATGCTTAACCCATAGAAAGGATGCCGATTTGATATCATGCACCACCTTAGACACCGAAAATGGGGCACCCTCAAAAACCACCTCGTTCCGTGATTGCAAATCATCACTACTAGAAAAGGTGATATTTTTCTACAACTGATTTTGTAGGAAATTTGTTGGAACACCCACTTTCTAACAATTTTCCAACAAAAAAGTGATGTTGGAAAAACACATGCTTGAAAATCGTTTTCAACCTTTTTCCAACAAATTTTCTTACAAAATTGCTACAAATTTACACCGTTGCAAATTTCCTACAAAAACTATTTTCTGATTTGTAACAACATTCCAACAAATTTGTAACACGTTCCAACAAATTTCTAGGGAATATTTATATTTATTTCTTTTTATTTCCAACAAACTTCCAACAAATAATAGGTTACAATTTGCAACAAAATTCCAACAAAAAGTAAAATTTAAACAAAAAAAATTCAAAAAATATTTTAAAAATCTGAAATATACAAAAAACAAAAAAAAAACTGAAATATGCAGAAAAGTGAACAAATTGTATGTTACAATCGCACGGCCCACTCACGTTGCTCCCTTTCTTCACGATCGACCAACTCGTTCCAGTTATTGCAATCAATTTTCCAACTCTTGTCGGGACGCCCGGCCTTTTTCCAATTGGGTTGAATCTTGAAAGGAGAATCATTCGGTTAACGTTATGATAAAGTATATATTTTACAAACTTTTATAAGCATACCTCAATGAAGGAACTATGCAATTGGAATTCAAATTGGTGTTTTAAGCTTTGATTTTGT